>NC_057808.1:460273998-460320547 GCF_018294505.1 Triticum aestivum | reverse complement strand
ACTTTGACCAATTGAAACAGGACAGGTCCGCCAGTCCGTAAAATTTGTTAGTGGTCAGTCCCTAGATGGCTAGATATGTTCATCAAACTGCTGCAGCAACCAGTTTCTTTTTGAGTTAATTACACATGTAGTACACAAACTTGCACGGTATGTACATATTCATACAACAACTTGAAAATTGACACAAATTGATCCACTAACTTGAGTTTCGGAAACATTTTCATACATTTCCGTTACTCACCATCAAATGGTCCGTTAACTCTGCCAGTCTGCCTATATCGCAGGCCAGTATCACATTAGTGGGCTAGCCAACCAACTGAAACAAGTAGCTGATGAATAACGATGCACAACTTATTTTATATCTTGAGAACAGTTTATTTGCTGTACCACTTATCCTTTTTTTTGCGGGAATGCTGTAGCACTTTTCAATGTGGGATATAGAAAGAAATAAGCAAGACACCAGAATTGCATTGCCCGATCAAATGAAATGGGCACGCAACGAATGGGGACCATGGTCCTTGTGTTTGCATGCAGTTTGTGAAAAGATAAGTGTTAAGTTGTGGTTGACGGGCTCGTTGGAGCCTTTGAAAATAATAATCAAAAAGCATATTTAGAAATTTTTTAAAAAATGTGAAAACATATGTGGAGCCCGTCTCTCAAATGTCATACGTATGCATCTAAAAAAGATCCAAAATATATATGCATGCACATATACATGTAGACTAGTATGTGTGAAATTTTATGTAATATACTTTCAACGTGGTGTTTAAAAATAAGACAAATATGTATGTAAAAAAGGGTTGTTCTTTTGCAGTTGGGTCGACAAATTTTTTATGTGAGGCTTACAAATCATTATATGTTCAAACCATTTTTTACATATTTGTATTGAGCACATACAAGTGTTCACAAAATATATTTTTTGAAACTTTTAAATATGCTTTTATAAAAAATAAAAAAGGCTCCGGGTAGCCCGCCAGCCACAACTTTGCACTCCCGTTTGTGGATGTGCTCATCAAGTGGATAAAATAGTTATTCAGTGGGATGACACGTTCTGTCGACTGCGAGGCGTCTGTGATGACTTTGTAAAATCTTAGGATGCTATGCCGGCTCACTCTTTCAGAGATGCTCATAAAGGTAAGATGTGCGTGCATGCGTTCATAAGGATGAATGTATGCTCGTGTATCTGAGCGACTGCGAGTGTACCGTGTTAAAGAAAAACAAGTGACCCTAATAAAAACATATGAACAAGCGTATGCTCATGCCTTCCAGGGTGTCTCCGACTCTGAATGCATGTATGTACCTGTAGCTTTGAGAAAGCAGCGTACACTACCCGCAGAAAAAAAAGAGAGAAGCAGCGGACACTACCAGTAAAAATAATACAGTAAAAAAAAAGCAGCGTACGCAGCCTAAAAGGATATAATCATCAATTCATCATTGTATCGTTGTTTAACAGAAACAAACAGGCGGAATTTGTAGTTAGCACCTTTCTAGTTTGAGCGGTCGTCTCTGGTTCGAAACTAATTTCTCTCAGCGGCTGACAGCATGGACCCACGTTATGATAGAGGAGAGAGTGTGGGCTTGGTGCCACGCTGGCGTGCAATGTAGACGAATATAACGAAGCACTAACAGTAAGTGACGGAATTGTACTGAAATGTTGCCGAAACTCAAGTTATAGGAGCAATTTGTGTCATTTCACAAGTTATTGTATGAATCTGTACGCACCGTGCAAGTTCGTGTATGATAGGTGTAATTAACTCTTTCTTTTTCTATTGCAGAGGATGCAATGCAAGCTTGCTCTGTGTAAAGAACATTTATCAATAAAGCTGCATGTTCTTAATAATATCATCCAAAAAATGTCAAACTACCGGCCCCTACCATGTACTCCACGGACACAAGCCTTGAGTGATGTGTGGCTCCATCCATGCGTAGGTGCGAGGGAAGTTAGCTATCTTCAAGGAGCTTAATTAATCCAGGTACGTACCAAGTGCTGCTACAGCTCTACCAGAGGAGCAATTGCTCCGCAAGTGCTCCGGGAGAATGTCCCGATCGGGGGCACAAGCTCATTATCTGTGTTGATTTTGCTGGACGTACTCCTTTTTCTAACTGTTTTTCTTTTTGAAACAAGGCTTTTTCTAACTGTTTTGGCACGCGGGGAAGATAGAAAAGACATGCAGAGCCACAGACAGTGTATCTCGATTAAACGCTGTGCTGGTTACTGCTGTTTGATCGATCCGGCCCGTTCAATCCGGAGCTCTGTACGATTAGGAAGAGTGAACGGCCGATCTGCGACGCGCTGCTTGTGTAGGCTAGAAGCTCCTGAGCTAGAACCTAGAAGATGGACGCATGGCTGCCGCGCCGACATATAAGTCTCGCGTGTTGATTAGCGAGAGCGAGCTGGGTACTCTTATAGTTGTTGCGGCATGTGAGGGCATTCAATCCGGCTTGCCTTCTCTCTCAATCGCTCTCAATCCAAGGAAAAACTTGGCTAAATCCATGCGTGCACGCATGTGCACTTGATTAGGGGGTCGCGTTCTCGGCTCGCCCTCACCATCGATCGTCACTAATGCTGCGTACCTGTGCTTCTGTTTGGTAGATGGACACATTGGCTACTGCCAAGTGTCGTGTCAACGGCCCGTACGACGTCGGTGGATCGAATTATCTTCTAGCCCTGTGTCATAGCGGTGAGCTGGAGGAGCCAAAGTAGTAGTAACAGACTATGCGAATCAACCTTTGATTGAATGGTTAGGTGGACAGTGTTATCTCCAGCCCATTAGGTTTTAAGTCCTGTTGCTTGCTTTTATTCTGAATTTATTTCAGGATTTATCTCGATGCGCGTTCAGTGGAAGGAGACGTTCCGGTCTACTACGAAACACATATAGTGATTTTGTAAAATCTTAAGCTGATATGCCGGCTCAGTCTCTCGAAGATACTCATAGGGTAACGTGTGCGAGTGTACATTCATATGAATGAGTGTATGCGCGTATATATGTGCGCTTGCATCTTTTTTGACGAAACCTCGTCAGAGGGCGGGGAGCTCCCGCATTGCATATAGAAGAAAAGAGTTGGTCCGGTTAATAAGGGAAACTGGACCCAAAAATCATACATGGCATCGGTTAATTAAAGGAAACCGGCGAAGACCCCACACTTATTGTGTTTTTTTAAAAGCTAGCAAGCATTACATGTAGTACGTTTTTTCTTTTCTCCACGCAACGTGTCCAGTGTGCACACCGCTAGAGTAGCGACACGGTGAGACGGCACACGTCCACCGGCATGCATGTCACAGCATCACGTCGCCGTCCACCGGGAGGGCAGGCAGGCACAATGATTCATTCTAATTCCCTACCCTCTCCTTTGACATTTGAATTCCTTGTCATCATAACCACCGACCATCTACAGCCACGGACATCAAATCCACAGATTCAACGTTCGTGAACATGATCGGACGCGTCCACAAACAGTGACCAGTCACACCTCATAGTTTCTGTTATATATGTATCCGTGTACCTCATATTCCATCCGTAGATTCATACAAAGCATGCAAGAAAAAAAAGTATGTACTACGCAAATCACACTAGCTTAAACTACGCATCGTCCGACGGAGGGCTCCGGCTCCTCCTTCTCATCCATGTAGGCAAGCATCTCATCAACGTCCGCTTCCTGCTCTGGCCGGAGGATACGGCGGTTGGCCTCCGCCTCCTCCTCCAACTGGAGGGAATCGAGAATTGCCTGTTGGTTCGCCCGTCGATCCGCATCCCCCGCGTCCTCCTCCTGCTTCGCTTCAACCTCCACCTCCTCCTTCTCCTCGAACTCCTCTTCCGGATCAACCACGTCCATTGATAGCCAGCGGCGATTCGGGTTTCGCCCCTTGCCCGGATCTATTCAAGGAGTTGCAGCCGGCACACTGGAGTTAGATAGCTCACCCGCCATCATGGTGGCATGGCTACTTGATTGTGGTGGAGGACAGCGATTGGCTGACTTTGAAGAGTGAGGCGGAGACGGAGAGGTGGATGGGCTCGCACTAGCGGCGTCGAGAGGGTGGAAGTGGATATGGCTAGGGCTGGGGGACGCCGTAGCCGGACTTTGGTGCTCGGGCGGCGAGCCGAAGTGGCGCCACGCGACGTTCACACCCCACCGGAGAAGACGACCGTTGGACTGTCGGATTTTCGGGTGTTTTTCCATTGTCAGTCCGACGCGACGGACGTGCCCGGGCCGCCCCATATCCATCCTTCCTTTGGGCTGGATATGAGGGGTGCCGGTCAGCCCGGGATATTTGAGGCCCGTTGAGGCGCCCATCTGAACCGGGTTTGTGACCAGACCATCCGCTCGGGCGTTTGCTCTCATGGTCAGTAAGAAGAAGTTGTAGTTTTGAACCTTCTAACCAAATCGGAGACATGCACGCACACACAGCAATCAAAGCCAATCGACAAGCCAAAAAGAGTGGGCGCACAGTGAACCGAAGACCATGTGACGTGCAAATAGCCAACAAGTGGATGTTGATGGCGATTTCTGCTTCTCCTAGAGTGCTGTCATGGCAATGCATGTATGTCCTTGTCTCAACATCTCGTATTTGTTTCCCTTCCCAGTTTATCACTGCTCCAATAGTAAACTGACAACCCTAAGCCCACTAGAATTAGGAAAAAAGCGGGCCAGTGTTGCTTTGGAGTTACACTTATGTGCTACCGATCTCTCTCCGTCTGATGTGATCTTTCCACTAGCTATAAGTGGGAACCTGCAGGGTGGGGGTTGCCAAAATCACATCGCGCAGAGGGTCAAACAGAAGAGGAACCCCAATTAACACTGATCACTGATGGATGGAGAGAGGTTTGATTCAACGGAGGAGTGCCATCTTTCAAATCATGGCGTCCAACCTTGGCTCCGATGCTCCTCATCGCCATCATGGTATTATAGCCAGCCAGCACCTTCCGGTGCTGGGTAGCTCCATTATGCCTTTGTGGAAATTAGCTCTCCACAGAATGGATATGTCTGGCGTACTATTTGACTGATAATAACAAAGCTAGAATGCTAATCCTCTCCTGATCTGCTCCGATTGAGAATATCTTTTTTCTTCTGATAATTGCTTGCCGGCTCTACTGCAGAATTAAATCTATTCTGAAGGTAAGGGCATCTCTAACGGCGACCCGCAAATTTGCTCCGACATTTTGTCCGCGAACAGGGGAGGACTAGTCCGCGAACATGGATACGGGAGCCAGCCATCCAACCATAGCCGTAAATGTCCGTTTTTATTCACTTAAAAAATAGCAGCAAAAAACTTTTCAACAAATTAGTAGCCTTCCGTGTGATTACATGTGAAAATCTTCTTGTCAACTAGTGATTAGTAACTTCCATCATTAGCTACGTGATATGCTTTGGAGCTTCCGCCATTCAAAGAGCAAAGCAAAGGAGCTTCGGCCGTTCACTTCTACGTGATTACTAGTGATTAGGAATGTGCTTTGGAGCTTCCGCCATTCACTTCTATGTGATAAATAGTGTTACATGATGTGCTCTATGTGATTAGTAGCTTCTGACATCATGTCTAGCTAGCTTCCGCCAAATCCGTCACGTGCTTCCGCCAACTCTTAAAGTAGTACTACTAGCTTTGGCCAAATGCTACAGTAATTAGCAACCTTCCCCTATCATGTGTTAGTGGCATCCGCCAAACACCAAAAAAATTAGCAGTGCACCCGGACAGAGAGAGAATACGTGGTGCCTTTTGGTTGCTCAGGCGGATGTCCGGACTCCCACAAAACTCCCCCAAGTTTGTTTCTAATTTGCGGGAGAAAGTACGTCCGGATCGTCCCGTGGACCGATACAGGGCTGCGTTGGATGGCTTTCGCGGTCCAGACAACGCGGTCTGGATGTATGCGAGCAGTTTACAGGTCTGCCTTGGAGATGCCCTAACACAAGAAGTTTTTTATCCAAAGTATCTTGGGCTCTCTGTCCCGGAGGGGGGAATGTATAAGGGATATTTGAGTCACTTGAAGAACTTTTAGGTAAGATACTGGTGAATAGTGTGAACTTATATGTCAACTGGAAGTAAGAAACTCTCGAATAAAGCTGTAGCTCAAGCCATTCTCACATATGTGATGAGTGTATTCCGGCTATCAGCCTCAGTTTGTGATGATCTTACTCGGCTGATATGCCTATATTGGTGGGGAGTGGAGAATGGTAAAACAAAGATAGCCTGGCTGAGTTGGGTTGATGAGACTACCAAAGTCCAAAAGCGATATGGGTTCCAAGATATGCTTGCCTTTAACCAAGCACTTCTAGCTAAGCAAGTTTGTGTGCATGCTCGTTGAAGGTGAAATACTCCCGAATTGCAATCTTCTAGACAGTGTGTTTTCTGGTAATTCATCGGCAATATGGAAAGTATTGAGTACGGAATTGAACTTGCTACAAAAGGTATAAGTCAGAGAGTGGGTGATGGCTCCTCCATTAAAACTTGGAGAGATCCCTAGATCCTTAGGGGCTTAGGCTGGTGACACCTAAACCGAACTGCCAGTTTAATTGGGTCTCGGGATTCTTGAATGAAAATGGTGCAGGGGATAAGCGGCAACATCCCTTGCCAAAAAAAAAGATAAGCGGCAACACAATTGTGATGTCCTGTTAAAATAAAGGACATGGACTTATTGTGGTCTTGAGTCATGGTTATTATGTTAAGAGCGAGTGTTATTTATTTCCGTTCCAACATACAAGCTTTTTTGCTAGTAATACTAGAAATACACAAAAATGTCCCCTTCGACACCGGAGAAATACACAAAAATGTCCCTTTCGACACCGGGGCGCATGCGTGCATCTGCGCATAACGTAATGATTGGCTAGGCAGAGTAGTCTTATCCTGGATTAATTCCATTGCGATCGACACAGATACATCCATGTTCACTACACTTTCAGCTGCTGGAAAATGTTACCTGGCAGCTCGCCATGCAGATATCAGGTGGACTACACTCTACACATCTGATTTGTGTTAGGTGCCTCGTCATTTGATTGATAATCCGAGATGCATGCATGTACCATCCGCTATAGCTCGGCATAATCCAAACGGGTCGTCGTTCGATCTGCGCGGTCCGTACGTTCCAAGCAGTCATCATAACCATGGAGGAGAGGCAGACAAAATCGATCGAGCAAAGAGCGTCGTCGGGTGCGGTTGGGCGTCCCTTTCCGATCGGACGGCCGTGGGGTCTCCTGCGTGGCTCGCTATTGCATGTATACGCGTTCATATTTGGGTCTGTTTAGGACACATTTAGATGTGACATAATTATGTCACATATAACCTTGTGTTCATTATGTTTGTGGTCTATTTTTTTGTCTCAGCTTATTTTTTTGTTCTTTGTTATTGCGTTATTTGTAAGAGCTTAGATGTGACATTCTTAAAAAACATCTAGATGTGAATTAGACAAACTGTTCATATTTACAGGATTAATTGGGGGATCTGCGACTGGGTACGTCCAACGCCACTTTCGTGATTCTCTACGGGCAAAAAATCTACTACTCCGTGTTATAGTAAAATAATTGAACTACAAGTGCTGCCGCTGTGCTCAGCTACTATTTCCGGTCCGCCTTTGTGATGGCCGGGGCAGATAGCTAGAGCGCCTGCCTTGGGTTTGGCTTTTCACAACTCATGACTAAAAGAAAGGAGCGAACCCAACGAGCGTGGAGAAGAAGAATATGGAACCCGCACGGAAACACTCCGTGCCCGTGGCCGTGGGAAGGCGATAGGATGGAGCCGGCGGCGGATGCATGGTCGCGCCGCGCCCACACCGTGGCGTGGACATGACAAGCCCTACCGGCGGCACCACGCCCAACAAAAGTTAACGACTAATTCTGCGGCCTCTGCCATGCAACTGCAAAGCAAATCAAAGTGTGGCTGCTGCCCTGCTGCCTGGACTTTCAAGAATGAACGCAGGCAGGAGAGGCGCATGCCGCAGCGGGAGGAAATCCCGATAAAGCAGCGCTGGCGAAAGAGACGGATCCCGGGCCTCCTTGTCGCGTCGTCTCGCCTCGCATGCACATTGTAGTACATGTAATAACATTATATATAAAGCTGCATCTGCATTGGCAGCACGTGAAATCTGGCTCGCCGGAAAAAGACTGGAGTGAGGCAAGCAGCTGCGGTATTTTTTACACCCATGAATCCATGATGGAATCACACGAACTTTCCGCCACCTGAGGTATTTTTTAGTGGAATCAGTGATACAAGGTGGCTGCAAAAACAAGAGAAATACTCTACTCTACAGATGACCATACTGTTATTTACTGTACTTGCTACGTTACTTACTCCAATCCGTTTACAATGATGGAATGTACGTATAGGGAAAGAGGTGCACTGGTGGGCAAAATTTCATGTTTTGATCCTTTTGTGGTATAATTCGAGATCTGGCCCGTTTGATTTTTTTTCGAGATTTGACCATTTTTCCTACCGCCACGAGGACTGGCGGTAGGTTTCTATAGCCTACCGCAGAATCTCTGGCGGTAGGAAACTTATCCACGTCAGCAGCGATAACGGCCTCCCGTCCCCCTCCGTCACACCCTACCGCTGCTGGTCCTGGCGGTAGCATGTCCGATCCTACCGCCAGGGACCCTGGCGATAGGGTGTGGGCAGTTATAAGCCCGCGGCCCGGCCATCCCACCCCCTTCTCCCCCACCCAGCCGCATATTATAGTTCATCCCTTGCATATTATAGTTCATCACGAAGCTCTTGTAGCTTGGTGGCAGTGATTGAAGAATTCTGTCAATGGCACTATCATCAGGAAGATTAACTCCCAGTTGAATCAAGTGATTATTATACCCAGACATTTTGAGTATATGTTCAGTGACAGAACTATTCTCCTCCATTTTGCAGCAATAGAACTTATTGGAGACTTCATATCTCTCAATCCGGGCATTTGCTTGAAATATTAACTTCAACTCCTGGAACATCTCATATGCTCCATGACGTTTAAAATGTCGTTGAAGTCCCGGTTCTAAGCCGTAAAGCATGGCACACTGAACTATCGAGTAGTCATCAGCTTTGCTCTGCTAGACGTTCACAATGTCCGGCGTTGCTCCTGCAGCGGGTCTTGCACCTAGCGGTGCTTCCAGGACATAATTATTCTGTGCAACAATGAGGATAATCCTCAGGTTACGGACCCAGTCCGTGTAATTGCTACCATCATCTTTCAACTTAGCTTTCTCAAGGAACGCCTTAAAATTCAACGGAACAACAGCACGGGCCATCTATCTACAACAACATAGACATGCAAAATACCATCAGGTACTAAGTTCATGATAAATTAAAGTTCAATTAATCATATTAGTTAAGAACTCCCACTTAGATAGACATCCCTCTAATCATCTAAGTGATCACGTGATCCAAATCAACTAAATCATGTCCGATCATCACGTGAGATGGAGTAGTTTTCAATGGTGAACATCACTATGTTGATCATATCTACTATATGATTCACGCTCGACCTTTCGGTCTCAGTGTTCCGAGGCCATACCTGCATATGCTAGGCTCGTCAAGTTTAACCCGAGTATTCCGCGTGTGCAAAATTGGCTTGCACCCGTTGTATGTGAACGTAGAGCTTATCACACCCGATCATCACGTGGTGTCTCGGCACGACGAACTTTCGCAACGGTGCATACTCAGGGAGAACACTTGTACCTTGAAATTTAGTGAGAGACCATCTTATAATGCTACCGTCAATCAATGCAAAATAAGATGCATAAAAGATAAACATCACATGCAATCAATATAAGTGATATGGTATGGCCATCATCATCTTGTGCCTTTGATCTCCATCTCCAAAGCACCGTCATGATCACCATCGTCACCGGCGCGACACCTTGATCTCCATCGTAGCATCGTTGTCGTCTCGCCAACTATTGTTTCTACGACTATCGCTACCGCTTAGTGATAAAGTAAAAACAATTACATGGCGATTGCATTGCATACAATAAAGCGACAACCATATGGCTCTTGCCAGTTGCCGATAACTCCGTTACAAAACATGATCATCTCATACAATAAAATTTAGCATCATGTCTTAACCATATCACATCACAACATGCCCTGCAAAAACAAGTTAGACGTCCTCTACTTTGTTGTTGCAAGTTTTACGTGGCTGCTATGGGCTGAGCAAGAACCGTTCTTACCTACGCATCAAAACCACAACGATTTTTCATCAAGTATGTGCTGTTTTATCCTTCAACAAGGACCGGGCGTAGCCACACTCGATTCAACTAAAGTTGGAGAAACTGACACCCGCCAGCCACCTGTGTGCGAAGCACGTTGGTAGAACCAGTCTCGCGTAAGCGTACGCGTAATGTCGGTCCAGGTCGCTTCATCCAACAATACCGCCGAATCAAAGTATGACATGCTGGTAAGCAGTATGACTATTATCGCCCACAACTCACTTGTGTTCTACTCGTGCATATAACATCTACGCATAAACCTGGCTCGGATGCTACTGTTGGGGAACGCAGTAATTTCAAAAATTTCCTACACACACGCAAGATCATGGTGATGCATAGCAACAAGAGGGAAGAGTGTTGTCTACGTACCCTCGTAGACCATAAGCGGAAGCGTTATGACAACGCGGTTGATGTAGTTGTATGTCTTCATGATCGACCGATCCTAGCACCGAAGGTACGACACCTCCACGATCTGCACACGTCCGGCTCGGTGACGTCCCACAAACTCATGATCCAGCAGAGTGTCGAGGGAGAGCTTCGTCAGCACGACGGCGTGATGACGGTGATGATGAAGCTACCCGCGCAGGGCTTCGCCTAAGCACGACGACGATATGACCGAGGTGGATTATGGTGGAGGGGGGCACCGCACACGGCTAAGAGATCAATGATCAACTTGTGTGTCTATGGGGTGCCCCCTCCCCCGTATATAAAGGAGTGGAGGAGGGGGGGGGCCCTCCTATTGCGCGCCACATGGGGAGTCCTACTCCCACCGGGAGTAGGATTCCCCCTTCCCTAGTTGGACTAGGAGTGGAAGGAAGGGGGAGGAAGGAGGAAGGAAAAAGGGGGGGGGGAGGGGCGGCCCCCTCCCAATTCGGATTGGGCTTGGGGGCCCCCCTCCTTTGACCCCTTCTCTCTCCCACTATGGCCCAATAAGGCCCATATACCTCCCAGGGGGTTCCGGTAACCTCTCGGTGCTCCGGTATATGCCTGAACTCACTCGGAACCATTCCGACGTCCAAATATAGTCATCCAATATATCGATCTTTATGTCTCGACCATTTCGAGACTCCTCTTCATGTCCGTGATCATATCGGGGACTCCGAACTACCTTCGGTACATCAAAACACATAAACTCATAACACCGATCGTCACCGAATGTTAAGCGTGCGGACCCTATGGGTTCGAGAACTATGTAGACATGACCGAGACTCATCTCCGGTCAATAACCAATAGCGGAACCTGGATGCTCATATTGGTTCCTACATATTCTACAAAGATCTTTATCGGTCAAACCGCATAACAACATACGTTGTTTCCTTTGTCATCGGTATGTTACTTGCCCGAGATTCGATCGTTGGTATCTCAATACCTAGTTCAATCTCGTTACCGCCAAGTCTCTTTACTCGTTCTGTAATGCATCATCCCGTAACTAACTCATTAGTCACATTGCTTGCAAGGCTTATAATGATGTGCATTACCGAGAGGGCCCAGAGATACCTCTCCGATAATCGGAGTGACAAATCCTAATCTCGATCTATGCCAACTCAACAAACACCATCGGAGACACCTTTAGAGCACCTTTATAATCACCCAGTTACGTTGTGACGTTTGGTAGCACACAAAGTGTTCCTCCGGTATTCGGGAGTTGCATAATCTCATAGTCATAGGAACATGTATAAGTCATGAAGAAAGCAATAGAAATATACTAAACGATCAAGTGCTAAGCTAACGGAATGGGTCAAGTCAATCACATCATTCTCTAATGATGTGATCCCGTTAATCAAATGACAACTCATGTCTATGGCTAGGAAACTTAACCATCTTTGATTAACGAGCTAGTCAAGTAGAGGCATACTAGTGACACTCTGTTTGTCTATGTATTCACACATGTACTAAGTTTCTGGTTAATACAACTCTAGCATGAATAATAAACATTTATCATGATATAAGGAAATATAAATAACAACTTTATTATTGCCTCTAGGGCATATTTCCTTCAGTCTCCCACTTGCACTAGAGTCAATAATCTAGATTACACAGTAATGATTCTCACACCTATGGATTGTTGGTGCTGATCATGTTGCTCGCGAGAGAGGCTTAGTCAATGGGTCAGCAACATTCAGATCCCTATGTATCTTGCAAATCTCTATGTCTCCCTCCTTGACTTGATCGCGGATGGAATTGAAGCATCTCTTGATGTGCTTGGTTCTCTTGTGAAATCTGGATTCCTTTGCCAAGGCAATTGCACCAGTATTGTCACAAAAGATTTTCATTGGACCCGATGCACTAGGTATGACACCTAGATCAGATATGAACTCCTTCATTTGCTGCTTCCGAAGCAGCTATGTACTCCGCTTCACACGTAGATCCCGCCACGACGCTTTGCTTAGAACTGCACCAACTGACAGCTCCACCGTTCAATATAAATACATGTCCGGTTTGTGACTTAGAGTCATCCGGATCAGTGTCAAAGCTTGCATCGACGTAACCATTTACGACGAGCTCTTTGTCACCTCCATAAACGAGAAACATATCCTTAGTCCTTTTCAGGTATTTCAGTATGTTCTTGACCGCTGTCCAGTGATCCACTCCTGGATTGCTTTGGTACCTCCCTGCTAAACTAATAGCAAGGCACACATCAGGTCTGGTACACAGCATTGCATACATGATAGAGCCTATGGCTGAAGCATAGGGAGCACCTTTCATTTTCTCTCTATCTTCTGTAGTGGTCGGGCATTGAGTCTCACTCAACTTCACACCTTCTAACACAGACAAGAATCCTTTCTTTGCTTTATCTATTTTGAACTTCTTCAA
This sequence comes from Triticum aestivum, assembly GCF_018294505.1. NCBI lineage: Eukaryota > Viridiplantae > Streptophyta > Magnoliopsida > Poales > Poaceae > Triticum > Triticum aestivum. The sequence goes on along the minus strand of NC_057808.1, from coordinate 460,307,560 downwards.
AACTTTATCAAGGTATGTGCTTTGTGAAAGTCCAATTAAGTGTCTCGATCTATCTCTATAGATCTTGATGCCCAATATATAAGCAGCTTCACCGAGGTCTTTCATTGAAAAACTCTTGTTTAAGTATCCTTTTATGCTATCCAGAAATTCTATATCATTTCCAATCAACAATATGTCATCCACATATAATATTAGAAATTCTACAGAGCTCCCACTCACTTTCTTGTAAATACAGGCTTCTCCAAAAGTCTGTATAAAACCATATGCTTTGATCACACTATCAAAACGTTTATTCCAACTCCGAGAGGCTTGCACCAGTCCATAAATGGATCGCTGGAGCTTGCACACTTTGTTAGCACCCTTTGGATCTATAAAACCTTCAGGTTGCATCATATACAACTCTTCTTCTAGAAATCCATTAAGGAATGCAGTCTTTTTACATCCATTTGCCAAATTTCATAATCATAAAATGCAACAATTGCTAACATGATTCAGACGGACTTAAGCATCGCTACGGGTGAGAAGGTCTCATCGTAGTCAACTCCTTGAACTTGTCGAAAACCTTTCGCGACAAGTCGAGCTTTGTAGACAGTAACATTACCATCAGCGTCAGTCTTCTTCTTGAAGATCCATTTATTCTTGATGGCTTACCGATCATCGGGCAAGTCAACCAAAGTCCACACTTTGTTCCCATACATGGATCCCATCTCAGATTTCATGGCCTCAAGACATTTCACGGAATCTGGGCTCATCATCGCTTCCTCATAGTTCGTAGGTTCGTCATGGTCAAGTAACATGACCTCCAGAACAGGATTACCGTACCACTCTGGTGCGGATCTTACTCTGGTTGACCTACGAGGTTCGGTAGTAACTTGATCTGAAGTTACATGATCATCATCATTAGCTTCCGCACTAATTGGTGTAGGAATCACAGGAACTGATTTCTGTGATGAACTACATTCCAATAAGGGAGGAGGTACAGTTAACTCATCAAGTTCTACTTTCCTCCCACTCACTTGTTTCGAGAGAAACTCCTTCTCTAGAAAGGATTCATTCTTAGCAACGAATGTCTTGCCTTCGGATCTGTGATAGAAGGTGTACCCAATAGTTTCCTTTGGGTATCCTATGAAGACACATTTCTCCGATTTGGGTTCAAGCTTATTAGGTTGAAGCTTTTCACATAAGCATCGCAGCCCCAAACTTTAAGAAACGACAACTTTGGTTTCTTGCCAAACCACAGTTTATAAGGCGTCGTCTCAACGGATTTAGATGGTGCCCTATTTAATGTGAATGTAACCGTCTCTAAAGCATAACCCCAAAACGATAGCGGTAAATCAGTAAGAGACATCATAGATCGCACCATATCAAATAAGGTGCGGTTACGACGTTCGGATACACCGTTACGCTGTGGTGTTCCGGGTGGCGTGAGTTGCGAAACTATTCTGCATTGTTTTAAATGAAGACCAGACTCGTAACTCAAATATTCTCCTCCACGATCAGATCGTAGAAACTTTATTTTCATGTTACGATGATTTTCCACTTCACTCTGAAATTCTTTGAATTTCTCAAATGTTTCAGACTTATGTTTCATCAAGTAGATATACCCATATCTGCTCAAATCATCTGTGAAGGTGAGAAAATAACGATACCCGCCGCGAGCCTCAATATTCATTGGACCACATACATCAGTATGTATGATCTCTAACAAATCTGTTGCTCGCTCCATTGTTCCGGAGAACGGAGTTTTAGTCATCTTGCCCATGAGGCATGATTTGCAAGTACCAAGTGATTCATAATCAAGTGATTCCAAAAGTCCATCAGAATGGAGTTTCTTCATGCGCTTTACACCAATATGACCCAAATGGCAGTACCACAAATAAGTTGCACTATCATTATCAACTCTGCATCTTTTGGCTTCAATATTATGAATATGTGTATCGCTACTATCGAGATTCAACAAAAATAGACCACTCTTCAAGGGTGCATGACCATAAAAGATATTACTCATATAAATAGAACAACCATTATTCTCAGATTTAAATGAATAACCATCTCGCATCAAACCAGATCCAGATATAATGTTCATGCTCAACGCTGGCACCAAATAACAATTATTCAGGTCTAAAACTAATCCCGAAGGTAGATGTAGAGGTAGCGTGCCGACGGCGATCACATCGACTTTGGAACCATTTCCCACGCGCATCGTCACCTCGTCCTTAGCCAATCTTCACTTAATCCGTAGTCCCTGTTTCGAGTTGCAAATATTAGCAACATAACCAGTAACAAATACCCAGGTGCTACTGCGAGCATTAGTGTTGGGGGAAATCGACACCTATGGAATCACTGGGATCCCTTCTACGGTTGGCGGGCGCGGGGTTGTGCAAAGAGCGGGTCTAACAGGAAGCACACGGAACTTTTACCCAGGTTCGTGCCGCGAAGATGGGTAATACCCTAGTCCTGCTTTGGTGGATGTATTCGAGTGTTCTTGTGTTCTTGAGCTAGCTACGGGGTGTCACTTGCCCAAAAGATCCGAATCCTTCTCCTGGACACCTCGGGCCTCCTTTTATAGACAAAAGGGGTTGCCACAATGGCACACAGGAGGTGAAAAGGTGTACAGTGGATGAGTCTATCCTCTGGCATCGTCGGACAAATGCATTTAATGCGCTGCCGACATGCCCCCTCGCTTTATCGGGGATGGCAAGGAAGCACGTCCCAGCTGTCGCCGCCTTGCTTGGCTTCGACACGCGTCCGAGCTGACGCGGCGTCGCGGCGCCACGTTGGCTGGCTGCTGGGCTGGCGCGGTGGTGGAGCCTTCACGAACACCTGCATGCCACCACGCAGATGCTTGCTGGGTCGGCGTAGAGGCCGCTCATCGCCACGCAGGTGCCTGCCCAGCTGGTTGAGCTAGCAGCTGCATGGGGACGGCGGTGGAGTCTTGGCAGACGTGGGCCTGGCTGCGGCCCCGCTAGTGTCGTCGGCAAGGGTCTTGCCGGGGCCCCGGCAAGGGTCTTTCCATGGCGTGATGGTCGTCCCCAGCAAGAATCTTGCCGGGGGCCTTATGGATTTCCTCGGCTAGGATCCCGCCGAGGGTCGTCGTCTTCTGGTCCTCGTCTGATCTCATGTGTTTATGATCTTGACAAAGATCTGCATGCCACCACGGAGGTGCCTCCCGAGCCTTGGTTCCCATGTAGTTGTTGGCGGCGTTTGGAACCCTTGGGCTCAAGGGTGGCACGCTCTGCTGGTGTTGGGCAAGCTGCCCCGGCAAGGCTCTTGCCGGGGCCCCGGAGGTCGCCCCGGCAAGTGTCTTGCCGGGGGAGTCCACCTCGCCCCTCTGCTCTTTGTGTCTCTTGGTCTTGGCGTTGCTTTGGTTGCCTTGCGCTTCGGCTTCCCTCTTCTGCCCTGCTCAGTGTGGCCGTGGGCGCGGCTCTGACTGCCCGTGCACAAGTAAAGGGGTAAAAAGGAGTGCCCCTACTTTTGTACACCGACAGGAGCCCCCGGGGCTGGGCCACACATAAGCGCGACACGTTGTTGGGCCAGGCCCAGAACGGTGCATGGGCAGGCGGGGCGGATTTTACCGCAGTAACTTTTTCGTCCGCTGCGCTTCCCCACGACCCGCGTTGAACGCGTGACGTGGAGGGTTGCCTTCGACTTCGGGTCCCTCAACCCAAGGAGGAAGAGGAAGGCAGCAGAAGAGGAGGTGGAGGATGAGTAAGTGTCTTGCTTCTTTTTGTCATCTCCGTCTCCTCAGACTGTGCCGCTTATCTCGATTTGTTTTCATCTTTGCAGGGATGTGGAGACGCTGGCCCATAGGGTGAAGAGGGCCAGGTCCTCGGAGGGCGGCCAGCCCCCGGCGGGCACTTTCAGTACACCGCTAGTGGTGTTGAGCAGCCCGGACAGCAGCCCCCGGCACAGCCCCCAGCGTAAGCTCATTACTCGCCCCTTGTCAATGTGTGTTGGGGGCATGATCCCTTGGCGCTGACCTTGTCGTGATTGTAGGAGGAGGACAGCAGCAAGAGGAGCCACCGAGGGCTACCCCCAACACGCCGCCCCCATCGACCACGCCGCCCCGAGGGGCGTCCCGGCAAGGGCGCCAAGCACCGAGCCCATGCACACGGAGGAGGAGGAGGCAGACTTGGGCGCTGGTGGCTCCGCCTCGGAGCCAGATGTTGGCGGGGAAGGGGCTACTTCTTCCCAGCCCGGCACGGGCACGTCACTTGCCTCCGCCTCATCCCCTTCTCAATATCCATACCCTCCCTCGGCGGACCGGGAGGACATAGACACTGTCATCAAAGATGTCGCCAAGGACGCCGCGGCGGAGGCCAAGAATAGTGCCGCCGAGGAGGCCGTCAAGGGTGCTGCCGAGGACGCCGCCAAGAGGTCTGCCGGGGAGGCTGGCAAGGCCGCTGCCGAGGAGGAGGTGGTTGACGACCAGCCTTCCTCCTCCGCAACCTTCGGCTCAGGCAGGTATCTGAAGGTGAGCGACGACTTGTTCATCCACTTTCCAGGGACGATGAGCACCAGGGCGCCCATCGAGGGAGAGGTGTTCGACGAGGAGGTGCTTGCCGCCGCTGGGCTTGAAGTCATTGACGAGCCGAGCGTCGACGACGGCGGTTCCCAGGAAGAGCAGCTCCTCCAGGCCATGGGCACTAGCTTTCGGAAGCTCCAGGCGCTCCACGGCGCCCGCCTGGACAAGGCCAGGTCCAGGATGGCAGCGGTGGACAAGGCGGAGGCGGACCTCGAGGGGCGCGTCGTCGAGACGCAGGCTTGGTTCCGCCAGGCCTGTGGGGAGCTGAAGACCGCCCAAGACGAGCTGGCCAAGCGCAAGGTGGAGCTCGTCATGAAGCAGTCCGACATCGAGAAGGCCCAGGAGACGGCGAAGAACCAGGCCGCCAAGGACAAGGCCGCTCGGTCCCAGCACCAGGCCGCGCTGAACTCCCAGGAGGAGGACTTTGCCGCTCGCGAGGAGAAGCTCACTGCGACTGATATGTATCCGTCGTATCTATAATTTTTGATTGTTCCATGCCAATATTATACAACTTCCATATACTTTTGGCAACTTTTTATACTATTTTTGGGACTAACATATTGATCCAGTGCCCAGTGCCAGTTCCTGTTTGTTGCATGTTTTATGTTTCGCAGAAACCCCATATCAAACGAAATCCAAACGAAATAAAAACGGACGGAGAATATTTTTGGAATATGTGGAAAATATGGGAAGAAGAATCAACGCGAGACGGTGCCCGAGGTGGCCACGAGGCAGGGGGCGCGCCTGCCCCCCTCGTGGGCCACCCGTATGGCAGTTGCTGCTCTTCTTTGGCCGCAAGAAAGCTAATTTTCAGAGAAAAATCTGGGCGAAGGTTTCAATCCAATCGGAGTTACGGATCTCCAAATATATACGAAACGGTGAAAGGGCAGAAGACAGAGGAGCGCAGAAACAGAGAGAGACAGAAAGACAGATCCAATCTCGGAGGGGCTTTCGCCCCTCCCATGCCATGGAGGCCAAGGACCAGAGGGGAAACCCTTCTCCCATCTAGGGAGGAGGTCAAGGAAGAATAATAAGAAGGGGCCCCCTCTCCCCTACTCTTTCGGTGGCGCCGGAACGCTGCCGTAGCCACCATCATCATCACCGCGATCTTCACCAACACCTCCACCATCTTCACCAACATCTCCATCACCTTCCCCCCTCTATCTACAGTGGTCCACTCTCCCGCAACCCGCTGTATCCTCTACTTGAACATGGTGCTTTATGCTTCATATTAATATCCAATGATGTGTTGCCATCTTATAATGTCTGAGTAGGTTTTTGTTGTCCTATCGGTGGTTGATGAATTGCTATGATTGATTTAATTTGCTTGCGGTTATGTTGCTGTCCTTTGGTGCCCATCATATGAGCGCGCGCGTGGATCACACCATAGGGTTAGTTGTATGCTAATAGGACTATGTATTGGAGGGCAAGATTGACAGAAGCTTCAACCTAGCATAGAAATTGATGCATACGGGATTGAAGGGGGACCAATATATCTTAATGCTATGGTTGGGTTTTACCTTAATGAACGTTAGTAGCTGCGGATGCTTGCTAATAGTTCCAATCATAAGTGCATAGAATTCCAAGTCAGGGATGACATGCTAGCAGTGGCCTCTCCCACATAAAACTTGCTATCGGTCTAGTAAAGTAGTCAATTGCTTAGGGACAATTTCGCAACTCCTACCACCACTTTTCCACACTCGTTATATTTACTTTAGTTGTGTCTTTATCTAAACAGCCCCTAGTTTTATTTACCTGCTCTTTTATTATATTGCAAACCTATCCAACAACACCTACAAAGTACTTCTAGTTTAATACTTGTTCTAGCGTGGGGTGAATATTCTCGTGTGTGCTTGTTTGCTTTATCACTAAGTAGTTTTTATTTGTTGTTCTTAGTTGTTTTCTATCTTTAGTTATGGGTAGGAAACGCAAAATACCAAAAAAATTAGTTGTACCTACTGAACCAATGGTTGAAGAACCACTCAAAATCTATCACACTCCTTAAGCTTATTACTTGGATCATCTTCGATCCCTTTGTGCTCGTGCCAAAACCCCAACTAGCTTAGTTGAGGGAAAATCTTTAGATGAGCATGCTTGTTATGTGCGACACCGCATATCTCAAAAAGGGAAACTTTTACTAGATCAAATTCATCGTTTGCAATGCTATGCTTGGAATTTATGTGAAATATATGATGTTACTTGTTGTTCTGAAAACCCTAAGAAACACCTTCCCTACCAATGTGAGTTTAGCGATAAAGGAATTGTATCTTCATATGCTAAGGGTGTTTATAAATACTATGATGTTCAACAAATTGAAGAATTTGTTGCTTTTAAGGGTGCTTATGAAATTGCTTCTTTGATTGAAAGGTATGATGCTACTCTTTACAAATCTAATTTTTTTGCCATACTTGAATATTGTTATGATAATTATGCTTCTAATGCTTATGTTAAACCATATGTTGAGGACTCCTCCGCTGTCCAAGAAGAGACTAATATTTTGCAGGAGTCTATGGAAGAAGAAATTGATGAAACTGTGAGCTCATTGGATGAAAAAGATGACGAGGAGAGCGAAGAACAAAAGGAGGAAGAGCGGATTAGCTACCCATGCCCACCTTCTAATGAGAGTAACTCTTCAACTCATACATTGTTTAATTTCCCTTCGTGTTTACCGAAGGATGATTGCTACGATGACTGTTATGATCCCGTTGATTCTCTTGAAATATCCCTTTTTGATGATGCTTGCTATGCTTGTGGCCAAGATGCCAATATGAATTATGCTTATGGAGATGAACTTGCTACCTTATGTTAAACATGAAATTGTTGCTATTGCACCCACACATGATAGTCCTATTGTCTTTTTGAATTCTCCCAACTACACTATGTCGGAGAAGTTTGCACTTATTAAGGATTATATTGATGGGTTGCCTTTTACCATTGCACATGATGATTTGGATGAATATAATATGCATGTGCTTGCTGCTCCTACTTGCAATTATTATGAGAGAGGAACTATATCTCCACCTCCCTATGTTTCCAACATGATAAAATTGCAAGAAACTGTTTATACTATGCATTGGCCTTTACTATGTGTGCATGAATTGTTCTTTTATGACATGCTGATGCATAGGAAGAGAGTTAGACTTCGTCATTGCTTGATATATGTTGCTTTGTGCTCACTACTAAATGCAAAATCATTGCTAATTAAAATTGGCTTTGATATACCTTGGGATCCGGGTGGATCCATTACTTGAGCACTATATGCCTAGCTTAATGCCTTTAAAGAAAGCGCTGCCAGGGAGACAACCTGGAAGTTTTAGAGAGTCATTTTTTTTCTGTTGTGTGCTTTTATATAGTTTAAAAAAAAAGGGGAACCCAAAACTTTTCCAAAAGAAAAGTGAAAGTGAGATAGACGAGCATTGTGAAAGTGGGGGACGTCCTTGAACTTTGTTCATGCCCATGGAAACTTTGTGAATCTTAGTTACATAAACTTTTCAACAAAAATAATTATCCCCTTGTACAGTTCCATTGTATTATAAAAATAATGTGCCAAGGTTTGCCTTTAGGATGTTTACAATGCTTGTTGGTTTGTACGGTGCAGGACAGAAACTTTGGCTGTAGTGCGCGATTTTTCAGTTTTTACTGGAACGTCAAATGGTTCTGAAACTTTTTGCACTGTCTTTCTAGACAAATATTTTATTTTTCTTAATTTTGGCAGAATTGTTCAAGTACCATAAGTATGGTGAATGTTCAGATTATTACAGACTGTTCTGTTTTAGACAGATTCTGTTTTTGATGCATAGTTTGCTTGTTTTGATGAAACTATCGATTTATATCAGTGGATTAAGCCATGAAAAAGTTATACTACAGTAGACACAATGCAAAAACAAAATATGAATTGGTTTGCAAAATCACTTAGAGTAGTGATTTGCTTTATTATACTAACGGATCTTACCGAGTTTTCTGTTGAAGTTTTGTGTGGATGAAGTGTTCGATGATCGAGAAGGTCTCGATGTGAGGAGAAGGAAGAGAGGCAAGAGCTCAAGCTTGGGGATGCCCAAGGCACCCCAAGTAAATATTCAAGGAGACTCAAGCGTCTAAGCTTGGGGATACCCCGGAAGGCATCCCCTCTTTCTTCAACAAGTATCAGTATGTTTTCGGATTCGTTTCATGCATGTGATATGTGCAGATCTTGGAGCGTCTTTTGCATTTATTTTTCATTTTTCTTTTATGCACCATGCTGGTATGAGATAGTCCTTGGTTTATTTATAGAATTCTCTATGCACTTCACTTATATCTTTTGAGTATGGCTTTATAGAATGCTTCATGTGCTTCACTTATATCATTTGAAGTTTGGATTGCCTGTTTCTCTTTACATAGAAAACCGCCATTTGTAGAATGCTCTTTTGCTTCACTTGTATTTGTTAGAGTGTGGGCATATCTTTTGTAGAAAGAATTAAACTCTCTTGCTTCACTTATATCTATTTAGAGAGATGACACGAACTGGTCATTCACATGGTTAGTCATAAAATCCTACATAAAACTTGTAGATCACCGAATATGATATGTTTGATTCCTTGCAATAGTTTTGCAATATAAAGATGGTGATATTAGAGTCATGCTAGTGGGTAGTTGTGGATTGTAGAAATACTTGTGTTGAAGTTTGTGATTCCCGTAGCATGCACGTATGGTGAACCGTTATGTGATGAAGTCGGAGCATGATTTATTTATTGATTGTCTTCCTTATGAGTGGCGGTCAGGGACGAGCGATGGTCTTTTCCTACCAATCTATCCCCCTAGGAGCATGCGCGTAGTACTTTGTTTCGATAGCTAATGGACTTTTGCAATAAGTATGTGAGTTCTTTATGACTAATGTTGAGTCCATGGATTATACGCACTCTCACCCTTCCATCATTGCTAGCCTCTTCGGTACCATGCATTGCCCTTTCTCACCTCGAGAGTTGGTGCAAATTTCGCCGGTGCATCCAAACCCCGTGATACGATACACTCTATCACACATAAACCTCATTATATCTTCCTCAAAACAGCCACCATACCTACCTATCATGGCATTTCCATAGCCATTCCGAGATATATTGCCATGCAACTTCCATCATCATCATATACATGACTTGAGCATTTATTGTCATATTGCTTTGCATGATCATAAGACAGCTAGCATGATGTTTTCATGGCTTGTCCGTTTTTTGATATCTTTGCTATGCTAGATCATTGCACATCCTGGTACACTGCCAGAGGCATTGATATAGAGTCATATCCTTGTTCTAGTATCGAGTTGTAATATTGAGTTGTAAGTAAATAAAAGTGTGATGATCATCATTATTAGAGCATTGCCCCAGTGAAGAAAGGATGATGGAGACTATGATTCCCCCATAAGTCGGGATGAGACTTCGGACTTTACAAAAAATAAAAGAGGCCAAAGAAGCCCAAATAAAAAAAAGAGGCCAAAGAAGCCCACCAAAAAAATATAAAAAATATAAAAAAAGAAGAAAGAAAAAAAATGAGAGAAAAAGAGAGAAGGGGCAATGCTACAATCCTTTTACCACACTTGTGCTTCAGAGTAGCACCATGTTCTTCATATAGAGAGTCTCTTGAGTTATCACTTTCATATACTAGTGGGAATTTTCATTATAGAACTTGGCTTGTATATTCCGATGATGGGATTCCTCAAATGCCCGAGGTCTTCATGAGCAAGCAAGTTGGATGCACGCCCACTTAGTTTCCAGTTTGAGCTTTCATACACTTATAGCTCTAGTGCATCCGTTGCATGGCAATCCCTACTCCTCACATTGATATCGATTGATGGGCATCTCCATAGCCCGTTGATTAGCCGCGTCGATGTGAGACTTTCTCCTTTTTTTGTTTTCTCCACACAACCTCCACCATCATATTCTATTCCACCTATAGTGCTATGTCCATGGCTCACGCTCATGTATTGCGTGAAAGTTGAAAAGGTTTGAGAACGTCAAAAGTATGAAACAATTGCTTGACTTGTCATTGGGGTTGTGCATGATGTGAATATTTTGTGTGGTGAAGATGGAGCATAGCCAGACTATATGATTTTGTAGGGATAACTTTCTTTGGCCTTGTTATTTTGAAAAGACATGATTGCTTTATTAGTAGGCTTGAAGTATTGTTGTTTTTATGTCAAATGATAGACTATTGCCTTGAATCACTCGTGTCTTAATATTCATGCCATGATTAGATACATGATCAAGATTATGCAAGGTAGCATTCCACATCAAAAATTATCTTTTTTATCATTTACCTACTCGAGGACGAGCAGGAATTAAGCTTGGGGATGCTGATACGTCTCCGTCGTATCTATAATTTTTGATTGTTCCATGCCAATATTATACAACTTCCATATACTTTTGGCAACCTTTTATACTCTTTTTGGGACTAACATATTGATCCAGTGCCTAGTGCCAGTTCCTGTTTGTTGCATGTTTTATGTTTCGCAGAAACCCCATATCAAACGGAATCCAAACGTAATAAAAACGGACGGAGAATATTTTTGGAATATTTGGAAAATATGGGAAGAAGAATCAACGCGAGACGGTGCCCGAGGTGGCCATGAGGCAGGGGGCGCACCTGCCCCCCTCGTGGGCCACCCATAAGGAGGTTGGTGCTCTTCTTTGGCCGCAAGAAAGCTAATTTTCAGAGAAAAATCTGGGCGAAGGTTTCAATCCAATCGGAGTTACGGATCTCCATATATATACGAAACGGTGAAAGGACAGAAGACAGAGGAGCGCAGAAACAGAGAGAGACAGAAAGACATATCCAATCTCGGAGGGGATTTCACCCCTCCCATGCCATGGAGGCCAAGGACCAGAGGGGAAACCCTTCTCCATCTAGGGAGGAGGTCAAGGAAGAAGAAGAAGAAGAAGGGCCCCCCTCTCCCCTTCTCTTCCGGTGGCGCCGGAACACTGCCGTGGCCACCATCATCATCACCGCGATCTTCTCCAACACCTCCGCCATCTTCACCAACATCTCCATCACCTTCCCCCCTCTATCTACATCGGTCCACTCTCGCGCAACCCGTTGTACCCTCTACTTGAACATGGTGCTTTATGCTTCATATTATTATCCAATGATGTGTTGCCATCTTATGATGTTTGAGTAGATTTTCGTTGTCCTATCGGTGGTTGATGAATTGCTATGATTGATTTAATTTGCTTGTGGTTATGTTGCTGTCCTTTGGTGCCCATCAAATGAGCGCGCGCGTGGATCACACCATAGGGTTAGTTGTATGCTAATAGGACTATGTATTGGAGGGCAAGAGTGATAGAAGCTTCAACCTAGTATAGTAATTGGTGCATACGGGATTGAAGGGATACCAATATATCTTAATGCTATGGTTGGGTTTTACCTTAATGAACGTTAGTAGTTGCGGATGCTTGCTAATAGTTCCAATCATAAGTGCATAGAATTCCAAGTTAGGGATGACATGCTAGCAGTGGCCTCTCCCACATAAAACTTGCTATCGGTCTGGTAAAGTAGTCAATTGCTTAGGGACAATTTCGCAACTCCTACCACCACTTTTCTACACTCGTTATATTTACTTTAGTTGTGTCTTTATCTAAACAACCCCTAGTTTTATTTACGTGCTCTTTATTATCTTGCAAACCTATCCAACAACACCTACAAAGTACTTCTAGTTTAATACTTGTTCTAGGTAAAGCGAAGGTTAAGCGTGCGTAGAGTTGTGTCGGTGGTCGATAGAACTTGAGGGAATATTGGTTCTACCTTTAGCTCCTCATTGGGTTCGACACTCTTACTTATCGAAAGAGGCTACAATTGATCCCCTATACTTGTGGGTTATCAGCGACACTCCGCGGCAAAGACGAGGAGGTCGAGAAGCTTGTCCTGCAACGGACCCAGGAGCTGGAGCAGAAGCACGAGGAGGCGCTCAATGCCCAGGCTCAGGTCCATGCCAGCAAGGTGAAGGAGCTGGAGGTGGAGCGGGATGAGCTGAAGAAGCAGGCCCTGGAGCTGACGAGGGAGAGGGACACGGCCAAAGGCGCCTTGGCCGACACGTAGGCCGCAGTCCTCAGCAAGGCCGGGTTACTCTCCACGGCCAATGAGTCCATCAAGGACCTGAAGCTGAAGCTAGAGGGCCTTGAGGAGACGCTCTCGGAGGCCAAGGCCCAGAAAGGGACCCTGGCCAAGGATCTGGAGGCTGAGAAGGAGCTGCGGAAGAACGAAGCCGCCAACCACAAGGATTTTGTGGAGGGCGAGAACCGCTGGATCAGCCGCCTCGAACACGTCGCCGGCAGGATCACCACGCAGGTGGCTACCATGGGGATGCCAAATGTGAGGTACACCCCGGAGCGCAACATGAGTCCCAACGCCAAGCTGACCCTATTCTTCGAGGGTGTCCTTGGAGCCCTGGAGCATCTTCGCTCCAGCAGGGCGGCCGCTCTGGCCGATGAGGCCCGGAAGCTTTGCCGGGGGGCCATGACCAAGGTCCTGACCAAGGTGGCGCTCTGGAACCCCAACCTCGACTTCGACACCGCGCTGGAGAGCTTACCGGAGGATGCGGACCATGCGATGCTCGAGGAGCGTATCAAGCCCATCATCAGCCACATCGACGGAATCCAGAGGGTGGAGGGCCTGCGCCGGGACTAGGCACCCCATTTCTCATCGTCACTACAGGTTCATGACCAAGACAATTTCTATCTTTAGTTAGAACTGCGGCAACAACTGTTGTAATATAATTCTGCAGTACTTTCGAGATGAGGCATGTTATTTTCCTGTTCAATCCCCCGTTGTATGTTCACCCTACGTTAATCGGGTAGGCTTGCCGGCGCGTAAACCCAAGCCGCGGCACCTTGAGGACGGATCCCAAATGGCCTGCCGGGTGAGCTTGCTGCCAGGCAAACCACCTTACCGCTCTCAACGCGGCCGCTCAAACTGTCGAGCTTGACTCGAGTCAGAATCGAGACGTTGCCAATTGCGGAAGGCTACCCTGCCGTTCTCGACGCGGCCGCTTGAGCTGTTGAGCGGACTCTAAACATAGCAAGGGCGTTGCCAATAGCAGAAGGGCCCCTTTGCGTGCATGTTTCCCATACATAGGGCAGGACCTTCGAGGACGATAACCTTATATATAAAAAGAAATTGCTTAAAGTTTCGCACGACTTAGCTTTTCTGTCATTGCACGGGCGTCCACCGCATCTGTAGATGGTGCCGTCAAGCTTGGTCATCTTCTTCCTTGGAACGACGGCCACGATGAAGCTGCTGCTCCGATCAGACCAGATTTCCACAACTGCGCCCCCTACCTGGCGCGCCAAAGATGTCGGGGGAAATCGACACCTATGGAATCACTGGGATCCCTTCTACGGTTGGCGGGTGCGGGGTTGTGCAAAGAGCGGGTTTGACAGGAAGCACACGGAACGTTTACCCAGGTTCGGGCCGCGAAGATGCGTAATACCCTAGTCCTGCTTTGGTGGATGTATTCGAGTGTTCTTGAGCTAGCTACGGGGTGTCACTTGCCCAAAAGATCCGAATCATTCTCCTGGATGCCTCGGGCCTCCTTTTATAGACAAAAGGGGTTGCCACAGTGGCACGCAGGAGGTGGAAAGGTGTACAGTGGATGAGTCTATCCTCTGGCACCGTCGGACAAACGCATTTAATGCGCTGCCGACATGCCCCCCTCGCTTTATCGGGGACGACAAGGAAGCACGGCCCAGCTGTCGCCGCCTTGCTTGGCTTCGACATGCGTCCGAGCTGACGCGGCGTCGCGGCGCCATGTTGGCTGGCTGCTGGGCTGGCACGGTGGTGGAGCCTTCACGAAGACCTGCATGCCACCACGCAGGTGCTTGCTGGGTCGGCGTAGAGGCCGCTCGTCGCTACGCAGGTGCCTGCCCAGCTGGTTGAGCTAGCAGCTGCATGGGGACGGCGGTGGAGTCTTGGAAGACGTGGGCCTGGCTGCGGCTCTGCTGGTGTCCTCGGCAAGGGTCTTGCCGGGGCCCCGGCAAGGGTCTTGCCGTGGCGTCGTGGGCGTCCCCGGCAAGAATCTTGTCGGGGGTCTTGTGGATTTCCTCGGCTAGGATCCCGCCGAGGGTCGTCGTCTTCTGGTCCTCATTTGATCTCATGTGTTTATGATCTTGACAAAGATCTGCATGCCACCATGGAGGTGCCTCCCGAGCCTTGGTTCCCATGTAGTTGTTGGCGGCGTTTGGAACCCTTGGGCTCAAGGGTGGCTCGCTCTGCTGGTGTTGGGCAAGCTGCCTCGGCAAGGCTCTTTCCGGGGCCGCGGAGGTCGCCCCGGCAAGGGTCTTGCCGGGGGAGTCCACCTCGCCCCTCTGCTCTTTGTGTCTCTTGGTCTTGGCGTTGCTTTGGTTGCCTTGTGCTTCGGCTTCCCTCTTCTCACTACAAAAAAGACACATCCGTGACATTTTGGGCCGAACGAAATTTTTTTCCTGTCATACTTATGACACTTCTATGACGATAATTGTGACAAAACCCGGTATCATCATAGATTAGGTGGGGTCCTACTTCTATGACAAAAAATCATGACAGAAAATAGGCTTTCCGTCCTGGGCGGGCCGGAGACGCAGCTGCATGACATTCTTTGGGCCGTCCATGACGGAAAAAACCGTGGTAGAAGCGAGGGCGAGGAAAATATCGGGGTGTTCCCGGTTATGGTGGGTTGTCTGGGCCAAGCGATGCGCGTTTCTCTCGCACACGCACGCGTGTGGGTGCGAGGCGTTGGGCTCTAATTGAACCCGAGCGAGGCGTTGGGATCTAACTGAACCCGAGCGATTGCACTGCAGGCTACGCGTTACTGAACCCGAGCGATCGATCGATGGCTATTAACTGAACCTGATCGAGCGATTCCTTCGCTACTGCTGCTAACTGAAGCCGATCGACGCTGCCTCTGGCTGAACAGTGAGCGTTGCTGGGGGGGTTTGGATGAACAGTTCCGGTGGGGGTGGATGAATAGGACCCCGTGGTGTTGCCTTTGGATGAACAGGACCCCGATCGATCGAGCCGGTTGGGGCTGGATGAACAGGATCCCGTGGAGGGCAGGATGAACATGACCACCCCGTGGAGGGCAGGATGAACAGTAGATGGTGGAGGGCTGGATGAACAGTAGCCTGTGGAGGGGTGGTTGAATAGGAGCCCGTGGAGAGGGCTGGTTGAACAGTAGCCGGTGGAG
Organism: Triticum aestivum; assembly: GCF_018294505.1. Lineage (NCBI taxonomy): Eukaryota > Viridiplantae > Streptophyta > Magnoliopsida > Poales > Poaceae > Triticum > Triticum aestivum. The sequence continues at coordinate 460,291,853 of NC_057808.1, read as the reverse complement.
TAGTGCGCGGTGGAGGCTGGATGAACAGGAGCCCGTGGATGAACAGTCGCAGGTGGAGGCTGGAGGAGGTCGATGGTGGATGAACAGTAGCCATGGAGGCTGGAGGGGGTCGACGGTGGAGATGAACAGTATCCCGTGGAGTCCCATTTTGCGGTATGCCACACCCCTCCCGATGAACAGGACCCCCGTTTCGACCGTAGCGCTCCAACACAAGTCCGTTTCCTCCGTTTTGCGGTACGCCACACCCCTCCCTATGAACACGACGCATTCCGTTGCCTCCCCATGAACACGACGCATTCCGTTGCCTCCCCATGAACACGACGACGACGCTGTTTCTCCGTTCCAACCCAGCCATGTACACGAGCCCTGGCCGTACGTACGCGCGAGTAGGCATTCGAGACCCCGCCCGTATGTACGTACGTGGCCGTATTTACTTTCTTGCACCCTGGCCGCTGTACGTACGTGTACATGCTACGTGCGTGCCTCTACATCGACCAGTATGTACGTACACGTTCACGACCAGAATGACAATGCTACGTACGCTTCGACCGGGTGGGTCCCGACTGTCAGGCACTTCCTTGCGTGCGAAGATGTAGCAGGTGGGTCCCAGCAGTCAGGGGGCCGAATCGTTTTTTTTGCTCGGACGCACTTCCTTGCGTGGGAAGATGTAGCCGGTGGCTCCTAGCAGTCAGGGGGAAACAATTTTTTCACGAAATACGGTGGCCTGTCCGGTGGGTCCCCGCTGTCAGGTGGAGGAATAATTATTTTGCGCGTAATAAGGAGGCACTTCCTTGCTGCGGTCGTGGACCCAGCTGTCAGCCTCTCCACGTACAGTACTCTTCCGATGGAAGTCGGTCGTTGACCACATTGACCACGCTGCGCCGAGAGCACCAAGGCGGTGGACGACGACGAGGCCTAGGAAGGGGACGACGCGGAGCCAGGGAAGACGCGGCAGTGGATGCCCACGTGGAGAGGAGTACGAGGGTTCACTGGTTCGGCTGTGGTGTGAGGCTGCCGTCGCCGCAGAATAACAGGGGGTGTGGGTGAGTAGAGGGATGGCCTGGCCAGCGGTGGGAGTAGTAGGGGGCGGTGAGGCCTCCGCGACATCGCAACTGGCCACGGGAGGCAGGAGCACGAGGCACAACCGGCGCTGGTTTTGGCGGCTGGAGCAAGAAGACCAGAGGTTGAAGAAGCACTACGGCCGTTGGATGGACATCGTACGGTCAATGGAGCTAGAATCGTGCATATTGACTAAGTTGACAAAGCCCTTCGTCCCCGTCAACTTAGTAGGCCCACAAGTCAGCCTCCCACTATACTGGGTCCCAGCTAGCAGGGGGAGTATTCATTTTCTTTGTGCCTAATAAGGAGGCCCGTCCGGTGGGTCCCAGCAGTCAGGGGGGAAACGTTTTTTTGCCAAATACGGTGGCCCGTCCGGTGGGTCCCTGCTGTCAGGTGGAGGAATAATTATTTTGCCCGTAATAAGGAGGCACTTCCTTGCGGCCGCCGTGGACCCAGCTGTCAGCCTCTCCACGTATAGTACTCTTTAGATGGAAGTCGTTCCTTGACCATGTTGACCATGCCGCGCCGAGAGCACCAGGGCGGTGGACGGCGGCGAGGCCTAGGAAGGGGACGACGCGGAGCCGGGGAAGACGCGGCAGTGGAAGCCCGCGCGGAGAGGAGTACGAGGGTTCACTGGTTCGGCTGCGGTGTGAGGCTGCCGTCGCCGCAGGGCCTGGCCAGTGGTGGGAATAGTAGGGGGCGGTGAGGCCTCCGCGGCAGCACAACCGGCCATGGGAGGCAAGAGCATGTGGCACGACCGGCGCTGCTTTGGGCGGCTGGAGCAACAAGACCAGAGGTTGAAGAAGCACTACGGCCGTTGGATGGACATCGTACGGTCACTGGAGCTAGAATCGTTCATATTGACTAAGTTGACAAAGCACTCCGTCCCCGTCAACTTAGTAGGCCCACAAGTAAGCCTCCCACCAAGGTGGGTCCCAACCAGCAGGGGGAGTATTCATTTTTTTGTGCATAATAAGGAGGCACTTCCGGTGGGTCCGAGCTGACAGCGGGGGGAACGTTTTTTTCGCGCAATAGATGGCCCGTCCGGTGGGTCCCAGCACTCAGGGGGGAATGTTTTTTTCGTGAAATACGGTGGCCCGTCCGGTGGGTACCTGCTGTCAGGTGGAGGAATCATTATTTTCCGCGTAATAAGGAGGCACTTCCTTGCTGCCGTCGTGGACCCAGCAGTCAGCCTCTCCACGTACAGTCCACGTCCGATGGAAGCCGTTCCTTGACCACGTTGACCACGCCGCGTTCCGTTGCATGCATGCGTCCATGGGCGTGGTGCGTCCCCACTGTCAGCCTCTCACGTACAGTCATCTTCCGATGACTCTCGGTTGTTGACCACATTGACCACACCGTGCCGAGCGCACCAAAGGCCGGTGTACGACGGCGAGGCCCCGGACTAGAACGACCCAGAGATGGGGAAGACGGGGCAGTGGAGTCGCAGATCGAGAGGAGTGGGAAACTTGACTGGTTCGGGTGCGTGGCTGCACAGCCGCGGTGCCGCCCACGGGAGACAGGAGCAAGAACAGAGGTTGAAGAAGGAGCACGACTGTTGGATTAACATCCAATGGTCCAGCTGCTAGAATCATTTGTTAATTAAGTTGACAAAGCCCTACGTACACATCCGCTTAGTAGGCCCACAAGTCAGCCACCAAATCTGACGGGTCCCAGCTGTCAACGGGAGGAATAATTTTTTCGCATAACAAGGAGGCACTTCCTTCCGTGCGAAGATACAGCCGGTGGGTCCCAACTGTCAGGTGGAGGAAACATTTTTTCAGCTTAATAAGGAGGAATTTCCTTGCGTGCGACCATGGACCTCGTGGGTCCCAGCCGACAGGCTCTCCACGTACAGTCCTCTTCCAATGACTCGTTTGTTGACCACGCCGCACCGAGCACAACGAGGCGGTGGATGACGGCGAGGCCCCGGACGGGAACGACTCGGAGATGGGAAGACGCGGCAGTGGAGTCGCAGATTGAGTGGAGGAGAAGGGTTATAATTGGTTCTGGTGCGGCGTGGGGCTGCAGTTGGTGGTGAATAACAGGAGGTGTGGAGGGGTGGAGGGATAGCCTGGCTGGGGTGGAGTAGAGCTTCGCAGCGATGCGTGCTAAGCAGAGCCGCTAGCCGCCGGAGGCCGGACCAGGCGGTCCCGACGACGCTGGAGGAAGAAGACGAGAGATTGAAGTTGCATGCCGACCAAGTTGACAACGCCCTGCGTAGGCTTCGACCTATTGGCCCACATGTCAGCCTGCAAAAATGTGGCATATATTTAACCCATGTTTTCTAGAATGTACAGTCCATTTGCTGGGTTGGGTGAACAAATAATTTCGCGTCAATGCGGCCCATTTATATTATCTAAGACATCCCAGCCCATTTGCACTTCCTTCAAATACACGAATTAGCTGGGCTCGTTATATATATAATGTTATGTTAGAAGGAGCAATTAATATAAAAAATAAACCGGAGAGGCACATTTTTTATATACATAATTAACAAATTAGCGAGTTATTGCTCAAAATAAAAATGAGCACGTTATTATTACATTGGTCCTTGAAATCTTCGCAAGCTTTTGTACGCAATTACCAGGATTTTCCTTGCCCGTGAGTCAAAAACAACCAGGATTTTCCTTGCCAACTTCTGTTAAACATTTACTTTTATAAGTTAATAACACATGGGATGTTTTTATAATGTGTATATAAGTCTCTATAAAATATACGATAATAGTAATAATATAAATATATATAATGTGGTTAAAAAATACTGGGCTGCCGATCTTTAAGAAAAAGCCCATAGGCCGGTATGGACCTCAAAAAATAAGTTGAAACCACTGTCACCGTATGTCGTGGGCTACGCATGTTAAAATACAAAACCTAGGCCTAGCTGATACTTGTTCGCCCTCTGGAAAAAATGATACCAGATTCCCGAGCGAACTGGATTATAGAGGGGGCCGGCGACACGACTGAAGAAGCACATCAGGAGCAATTTTTTTCTTCAGTGGATGGCTCTCGATGGCGTTTTTTTACTTGCCTCTGCACCATACAACTTGTATTTTTAGCCTCCCAGTCCGTGGTGGACCAGCAGCCCATTTGCTGGGCGGGCCAACCTACAGAAACCAACACTCGATTTTTCATCAAGCCCCAAAAACAACGCAGTACTATGTTTGTTTTGAGGCCGAAAACATTACGACAGGGGTTGAGCAGGGGAGGGGGGAAGACAGAGCAAAAATATTAAAAAGAGCTGATGCGCCGCTGCTACCCTAACAAAGCAGGTGCAATTCTTCTCGGGAAGAAGGTGTGCCGTTGACACCCACACGTCACATACCCCACAGTAGGCATACTAACAAGTTCACACACAACCACAACAGAAAAGGTAAACATTCGTATCAAACTCAGGTTCACAGGACACGTTCATATTCATAGCCAACACTCACTATCAACAACTCAAAAGATTCATATATACACAAGTTCATCATGTCTATGGATCCAAATGATTGATAGATCACACAACAATATTCATAGATAATTCACAAAAAGATTCAGATATACACATGTTCAGTATGTTTATGCATCCAAATGATTGAGTTCACAGCCAATATGATCCATGGACGAACTTTAATTACCTAGGGTACAGACTGGTAAATGGTGTTCAGTCGGAGGTACTTCTTGCTAAAATTAATGCTTGTACGAGTAACCTTTCGAGTACATAAGAGGCAGCACAGACAATCTGAACTTTGCTTGTAGGTTTATCCTCGAATAGTGGCCTCGTGCCGAGGGAGGTTTGAGCAACTTGGCCACTACTTTCATCCAACTAGTTTACTGGCTCATCTTGGTCCTGTAGCTCGCCAAAATTCTACATTGCAGACTGGTAAATGGTGTTCAGTCGGAGGTACTCCTTGCTAAAATTAATGCTTGTACGAGTAAACTTTCGAGTACATAAGAGGCAGCACAGACAATCTGAACTTTGCTTGTAGGTTTATCCTCAAATAGTGGCCTCGTGCCGAGGGAGGTTTGAGCAACTTGGCCACTACTTTCATCCAACAAGTTTACTCGCTCATCTTAGTCCTGTAGCTCGCCAAAATTCTACATTGCAGACGAGAAAGGAGGCTGTTGAGAAAATGAACCACCCAAATTTTTTGTGCACTTCAACTGAAATGGAGCATACCTGCCGTGCAGAATGATTAAGTGCCAGATGAATATACGCGTCAACCAACTTGTCTGGAATCTTTACTCCATGCCATACAGTTCGCTACCATATCTGCCGATAACCAAAAGGCACAAGTTGGGACCAAAGACTGGACTGTGTTTTTCTGGGCTATGCGCCAACCAATATTTTTAGTGTTCACTCTCCTAATACTTGGAGTTTGACAACTGGTTGACGCTGGTTGATACTCGAATGAATATAGGCACTTCTTGTCAACATCGATGCTTGTCTGAGTGAACTTTGGAGTACATAGCAGCAGCATAAGTATCTGTCCATCTGATCTTTTTGTGCAGTTCTACTGAAATCACCCAATGCAATGATTTGCCTGCGAGTTCAGGCTCCAAGTTACTCCCTTATAAAATCGGCAAACAGTAGCACAATACCAAATTACCAATACATGACAAGCACAATAATCAGGATAAAGACCAGTACCAACCTGTGTGAGGTACCATATCAATTACTTTTTCCTTTGACTGGAAGCCGAGATAAGCGAAGCGACTGACAGCAAAGGAAGAAAGCAGGCCCAGATTAGCGACTGACAGGAAAGGATGGAAGCTGTCAAGGCAATGAAGCACCCAAAGTTTTTGTGAAGTTCCACCAAAATCGAGCATCCCTGTTGGCACATATATTGAGAGAGTGAGATTACTGTAATAGTGGGACTAGTTGATGAAACATACACTAACAAATAGAAGCACCCTCATTATCTTAATGGGTAAAGTTAGAAACATAGTAGTCTTGCTTAAAGAGAGGTATTAGTTTATTTAATCAGTGCCAATTAGCTCAACACTCAAAGCATTGCCATGTATCATAGGTTGCAAAACTTTAACGTGCAAAGATAAAGGAGTTTCTCATGACAGTAGCACGATACAGATAGAGATGATAGCAAACTAATATGGATGAAGGCCTTAGGCCCGTACCAACCTGAGGAAAAAAGCTTATTCATGTAGTCCCATAAGAGATGATAAAGCACTCACTGGAATCACTCAATAGTATATATTTTTGTGCACTTCAAATGTATGGTTGAAATCACTCTTGTTTACCAGTGCTGAGATTATATCGAAAGATTATCAAGAACTTCCAGTATCAAGAACTTCCAGCAGAATTAAAGCACAGGCTGGGATACAGTTCATTGTATTGTCTTGTGTAGTTCCACTAAAATGTATGATTGGCACAACATGATCCCTGTTTTCACAAGTAGGAACAAGGTGAAACCTTCATTAGCTTAGTGAGAAAGGATAGAAAGACATTAGCATATTACTCTAACAGTAGCATCAAATTCATGATGGACAATACGCAAAACATTGCCTCATTGAACCAATGGCAATAAATTGACATGCAAAACAATAGCACTATTATGTCATGACACTAATAATATTCCCTCCCTGCTTCACCACATGATTCACCTCCATAGACAAACATACACACGTACATGATTCAGCATAGGGTGCTACTAAAGATTTGTTTAACTCCGACAGGAAAATTAGGCAGCAATAAATTAGTGGTACTTAAGTACTCCTAATTAATTAAGTGAGACAGCAGAAGTGGAAGGGCTCCCTGGAGGATCGTCTCACATGTAAGGTAGTCGTTGCCGGAGCTCTTGAATGGCCTCGACTGAGGCCTTTGGCTTCAGCAAGATCGCCTTGGCACTGTTTATTCTTCTTGTTCCTCTTCATGCTCTATTTCTCATTCTCCTCACCAGTTGGTGAAACCAAGTACATGATTGGCCTTCTATTTCAGAATTGGTTTTGTCAGTGAGGGAGTACAAGTGTACTAGTAAAAAATAGCATTATTTTCTCATGGCAGTCGCAAAATAGAGATGAACACATGCATTAAATATCATTCTTACCTAAAGGAAGGTTATGGTGCCAATATGGATGATGAGGATTGGAACACAGATCTCCCTTTGTGCAGTTCCACCGAAATGACCAACTGTTCCATTCTGACATTCCAGTTAAACAACACAAAAGTCACTTCTTTTAAGAAGAGTTTTGTGCAGTGCACCAAAAGGTCACAATAGCAACCAGGTGAAATGGATATCCCTGTTTACACAAAAAGCTACCGAGGAAACAGTCAGAGTCTCAAACAATTACAGGCAAAAACATTTGGCTAAACTTCTCATGGCTTATAACAGTGGCATGGCTTCATTTTTACCAGGGGCATTAGATTAAGAACAACTAAATATTTGGTATAAAGGCATGGGACAGTGGGTGCACCAGCAGTCCAGCACCATGTACCTAAACAGGGGCATAAAGTGGTGATTCATAGTTTGTTGCCCCGAGAAACAAACATCCAAGAAACATATCTGGGTTGGTCCCATTTTTGTTCACTCTAGCCACCAACTCCTATGTGTGGATAGCAAATCTAGTCCTGGTCATACCACTGTGTTCAGCGTTACCCCTATATTTCCCTTTTCGACCAAGAGACCGGTTGGATGACCAGTCTGTACTACTTTCACCCCCTTTCCTTCCTGTTTGTACCAAGTCCGATGTACTACATACTAAATTCCCCCACCCCGACTTTATTTGTTGTTTGAACCAAGTACAAGATTCGACTCCATGAAGTAGCTTTACCTCTAACAATAGAAGAAAAAAAAGGTGATGTTGGACCATCCGATCGAGGGGGGCTGAGAGGTAGAAAATGATGCACATGCAGCGACGTAGCGAGCTGGGGAAGTAGAGCTAAGGCGGTTTCGAAGGAAGATATACCTGAAGGTAGTCGGGATGTGGATAGGTGGGCGGCGGGAGGCCGGATCCGCCCACACTACGGAAAGGACGAAGGGATCGGAGGACCTCCCGCGCCGGCGCTCGGCCAGAGATAACGGTGCGGCCGGAAGTGGGTCTCCTCCCTCGCTGTCGACGACGGCCTAAACGCTGCCCCTCCTCCCCTTCACCGGCGGAGGGGGATACGTCCGGATCTGTAACCAGTGGTGAGGATAGAAAGATAGTGTTACCACCCCTATCTTGTTTAGATCTGGAGAGGATGACAGTGTGTGAATAGAGCAACCCTAGCACGCAAGCGCGGAGGCTCCGACCTATATATACGTACTGGGGTAGTTTTCCTTTTTCACTCCATCAAAACAATCGTTTAAAATTGTGCACTACGTGCCAGGTCGCCATTTTTTAGTTGTTGATTGTTTTTTGAGATAGCTACCCGCTTGTTCCAAGTGGTGTTACGGTGTGCCAGGTCGCACTTTGTATCGTTCAAGTCTGGTACAAGTCCCTCCATTAAATGAACAACCACCCCCTCGTAAAAATTGTGAACAAGCCCACGACTAAAATTATCGGAAACGTGGGTTTCGCCAACATGCATTATTATTTATATTTTCTACTCCCTCTGTTCCTAAATATAAGTCTTTTTTATTAGCCACACCCAAGACAAGAATTTTTTTATTAGGAGTGAACCCCACATGTCATAGACACAAAAAGTGTGTCAATATTCCCTTAGGCAAGCCAAAGTGTGTCTAGCAATTTGAGCAACTCAAGTTAGGCAAGTGTGGCAAGTGTGGGAAAAATAATGTGGCAACATAAGACAAACATAGTCACAATCCAAACAGCCCCGTAATTTTTTGTGACATGCATGAAAATTTGGTTAGTTAAATTTATAGTCAAAATTTGGCAAGGTGCATCAAATCAACACATGCAAGTATCGAAAGGGAAGTCACGACATGCATGCATGCGTTGTACTCCCTCCGTTTCCAAATATAAGTCTTTTTAGAGATTGCAACAAGTGACTACATACGAAGCAAAATATGTCTACATACATCCGTATGTAGTAGTCCATTTGAAATGTGTAAAAAGACTTATATCAAGTGCAGTGCTTTGATGTGTCGCGTCAACTCGTACAAGACCGAGAAGTTTGATTACTACAACGCCCTCTCCCTCGCGGACTGAGCTCCGGTGCCTTAACTGCACTTGCCTTTAGCTGCATGACAGGTGGGCCAACCACCTGTTGGGCCCACCTGTCATAGACGCAAAGGTAGGAGCAGTAAGTCAATGAAGCCGCGTCCCTCCCTCGCGCATGAGCGTGGTAGCTGGCAGGACTAGTAGGAGCTTTCGCTACACGCTTCTTGACGGCGGCAAAACTTGCGGATGGAGTTGACCATCATGCCGTCCAATCGAGAGGCGAAGCCAGTGTCGGCGAGGGCTACGACGCCGGCGGTCGCCAGCACCGTCTGGAAACGCTGCGCGGTGCGGGGCCACAGGCCGGCGCTTTGGATGATTTGGCACAGCCGACTGCCGCTCGCGACCATCGCCTCCATAGGTGCTTCTGGCTTCTGGTCACTTGGTCTTTTTTTTGAAACGGAACACTCGATTCCATAACTCACACAGGTCCAGCCAAGATGCTGGCCATACGAACATTTACATCATCTGGCATGTCCTCTAGCTAGAGCTCCTGATCAACTTGGTGACGGGCACCTTAGGCAGCTAACTCATGAGCTAATTTATTACGGGTCTGTTTGGTTGGAGACTAGTGTGGCCAAGCCAAAGTGTGGCTAGCCACATAAGTATGCAAGCCACACAAGCGTGGCTGAGAAATTGGACGCCAAACTTTGGCAAAAGTTGGCAAAAAATTGTCTCTATGACAAGTGGGCCATAGGGGCAATAGAGTGTGGCAAGCCAAAGTGTGGAGAAAACCAAACACATGCCAACTAAACTGTGGCTGCCAAATTTTGGCCTGGCAAACTGTGGCTGGGAACCAAACAACCCCTACATGCCCGCGGGGCGAAGCTAAAAGAAACATGGCTGAAGTTCAGTCGCACGAAATCACGGATTTCTTGGAGTGCACAGTGTTTCGCAGAGACTAGGAGTGAGCAGTGTTGCGCAAAGACTAGGAGTAGATGGATTGGAGGGGTGGGGATTTGCCGATGGTCGGTTTGCTCAACTGCGGCCCCACCTCACAGTGAAAACGTTACTACTGGAATAAAAATGCCATATACTCCTATACTAATAAAACATTAAGGCCACGAGGCGATGCAGTGCTGGTTACAGGAGGCAAGAAGAAGAGATGCATCCATCGACGACGTCCACCTCCTCGACTCAGGGCGCCGGTCCAACGAACGTCGCTATGTAGCAGCGGCTTTCGTGGCCAGGTCGACGTGCTTCTGAACAATGGCGTCGAAAGATTCTAGCCGCTGGAAGAAGGCCAACGTCTTTCTGTCCTCGCTGGCCTTGTAGTGGCCTATGTAGACGATTTCCTCGTAGACGTGGATGTGCAGGTCGACGGTTTCTTGCATGGCGAGGCGCTGCGCGACGAGCGCGGCCTCGAGGTGCACATTCTTCGTCGCGACCTCCGACACCTGCAGGGCCACCAGGGCTTGAAAGAGTTCGTCACCATGGAGGCCGATAAGGGTGACAGGCAATGAGGAGCCTGGGCGCGCGGGCTGGAGCAGTACGGCAAGGTCGTCCGCGCGCTTCTTGACGGCGGTGAACTTGTGGATGGAGTTGACCATCATGTCATCCATGCGAGAGGCAAAGCCGGCGTCGGCGAGGGCTATGACGCCGGCGGTCGCCAGCACCGTCTGGAAACGCTGTGCGGTGCGGGGCCGCAGGCCGGCGCCTTGGATGATTTGGCACAGCCGACTGCCGCTCGCGTCCATCGCCTCCATAGGTGCTTCTGGCTTCTGGTCACTTGGTCTTGGATTGGAGCGAGCAGTGTTGCGCAGAGACTAGGAGTAGATGGATTGGAGTGGTGGGTCACCTTTATATGAGAATCCAAACTCTGTTGCATTCACATCGTGCTGGCTCTATTCTGCTTCTCCAATTAATTCCCTCTGCATGTAGAGTAATTTGAGGATGCATCATTGACCGTTCAACGTCTCGGGAACCGCTATCCTCTCCCTCCTTGGCATTCAAGCACCTATGGAGGCGACTGCCGCTCGCGTCTATCACGTGTCAGGAGACGTTCCCGTCGACGACGAGGTGCCTATGGTGACTTCGTAAATTTCAAGATGATAGTACTAGTATACTCAATATTGTGCACCGCGACCAAGGCCGGGAGGAAAATGAGAGAACTACGTATTTATTTACGATGTAGATTCACTCATTTTGCTCCATATGTACTCCGTCTCGGTGTAGTCTAGTCACTTGTTGAAATCTCTAGAAAGGCAAATACTCCTTTCTGGTTTACAGGGCTATACTAGCAAGTACTCCCTCCGTCCGAAAATACTTGTCATCAAAATGGATAAAAAAAGATGTATCTAGAACTAATATACATCTAGATACATCCTATTTTATTCATTTTGATGACAAGTATTTCTGGACGGAGGGAGTACTACAATAGTGGGCTCACATAGCAATTTTGTCTCATGCAAGAGCCTGGCTATATGCATGCTCCAAGGTTCGCAACTGCCACGTTTGGGTTGCACTTGGCTCTTTGCCTCTTCGAGAAGACGAACAATGATGTTACTACTACTGCTTCTACAGTATCGAATCCACTGCTGCATGTCCATCCACCGTGAGCGGGAGGGATAGCTTGTTTTAGTACTATAAGCAAAAGCCTGTCCTCGTCTGCGAGCCACCGCGCGCATGGGCGAGGGAGAAGGCGTGTAGTAGTAAAATCAAGATTCTCCTCGTTGTACGAGTTGACGCGACACATCATAGCACTGGCCCCACATGGTTGCCTCTAAACTTGGCTGAAAGACCCCAGTGTACTATACTCCATTTGCTGCAACCTCTAACATTTACCCCACCACAAATTAAAATATATATTCCTGTCTTGACCAGATGAGCATGCAAACTAGAATCATCAGGATGACAGGTAGGGCCAGAAGATTATTTTAATCCAAAAAATATAACATGGAGCCGACCCCAACGATTTTAAGCTTACATGCACGGTACACGCTATCCTAGACTACTCTACACAAAACTGCCACACGAGCGTCAGGGCTGCGCTTGGCTCTTCGCCTCTTCAGGAGTACTACTGTAGTGGAGGAGTACTACAGTATGCTTCTGGCCATCTGACACCGATTGAACCGCTGCATGTCCACCACGTACGGGAGGGAGAGCGTGTAGCGAACGAAAGCTCTCCTAGTCCTACCATCCACCACGCTCATGGGCGAGGGAGGGACGCAGCTTCATTGACTTACTGCTCCTGCCTTTGCGTCCATGACAGGTGGGCCCAACAGGTCAGTGGCCGACCTGTCATGCAGCCAAAGGCAGGTGCGGTTAAGGCGAGAGGGCATTGTAGTAATCAAACTTCTCGGTCTTGTACGAGTTGACGCGACACATCAAAGCACTACACTCGATATATTTCAATAATTTGCGTTTACCGATGCATTAATTACAATGCATGCATGCATGCTATGACTCTCCTTTTGATACTTGCATGTGTTGATTTAATGCACCTTGAAGTAGTATGAATATGTGATGGTAAAGCTTCGTAATGCCCCGGCCCTAATAAAGCGAGAGATGGTTGTGCACGAGGAGGGCGAGATCATGCAGACAGAACAGGACCCGACGATGGAGCTCTCTATGGTCTCGATGGACCTCACCTTGCTCCACTACCCCTTGTGCCTCCACCCCTTGAAGCCTCCAGTGTATGAGGTTCGAATACACCTCGTCCGTTCGGCAGATCAAGCAAGGTGCAGGTTTCTTGATTGATGTGTTGTTCGATTGATTTGTGCAATGTAAGGGAGGGCACCTATCTTGCGCGGACTGCCGCATCGAGCGCCCCGAGAACCAGCGGCAGTGCCAGAAGTGCGAGCGCGGCGGTGGCTTCGACGTGCGGAACACGGCGGTGGACGCTGTCCTCTCCTCGGTGAGGGTGGAGTGCCCGCACGAAGGCTGTGGGCTCTACGTCACTTACCACAAGCTCGCCGATCACCAGAGCGTGTGTCCGCTCACGCCCTGCAAATGCCCCGTGCCCGTCTATGGCTACGAAAGCCTGCCGCCGGTGCTCTCCCACCACATCAGCACCGTGCATCCCATGCCCGTGCACAGGATCCAGTACGGCAAGGCGCTCCAGCTGCAAGTGCCACTGTCGGAGCCACGGCTATTGCTGTTCGCGGAGGAGGACGGCCGCGCGTTTTTCTTGGTCGGCGGCGTGCTCGACATTGGCGTGCCTATCGCCGTGTCAGTCGTCTGCATCAGAGCGGGGGCGTCCCCACTGCCCCACTACGTGGCCAAGCTGTGGGCGAATGGCCCGCCGGGGGAGCCCAAAGGCAGGACCAACGCCGTCAAGGTGGAAATGGAGGTGACAAGCAGCAGAGATCCCGGCGATGTCACCGTGCAGGAGCTGACCTTCTTCACAGTTCCGCCCAAGCTGCTGGCCGGGGCTAAGCTGGTGTCCCTCCACATTCAGATTGACAAGCTCACGTCCTAAATGATTCTACAGTGCCTTCTATTTATCTTAGTAATATGCTAATATAGGGGTTAGCTCGGTCTACTTTAGCTTAAGAGATGGTGGGTTTTGGTGGCGATGCAGCAATTACCTCGACATCAGATCAGCAGTGAAAGTAATTTCGAACATTTGAATGGATATTTTGTGTCTGTTGGACATAAAGATCCATTGGGTAAGAAGTAACAGCATATGTGCTTTTTTCAAAACGAAACAACGCTACTAGTATAATTTTTGTTGACATGCACTAATATTTTCGAAACGGACGTCGGGCTGTAGCTAGAAGGGCGGTTGGGACGTGGCATCGGCCCATACCGCGGTAACCCCCGATTGGGACGCACCGACTGTGGATTTTATCCCTCGCCGATGTCGACCGTGTCTACGCAGAACATTGTTCCCTTCCCCCAGCTGCGGGATCAGGCCGGATATGTGACCAGCGGTGTGGCCACCGTCGTTCTATGCTTGTGAAGAGAGCAACCCAAGCAAGCAGGCTTGTAGCTTAGGCTCCTGCTAGTGTATATATAGTGGTTTTCTTTTTCTCTCCATATCAACCATTTTGTATTCCGTACGTGTCATTGAAGAGTGAAATGATGGTTGCTTCTTCCGACTAACTTACTGTGTGATTTGACTGCTCCTTTAGTGGCCCCTACACGTACTCCCCCTACGTGTATGCAACAGTCACACGTACACATGGACGCAAAAACGCTCGCGACGCCCTAATGCATGCATGTCCGAGCACACGACGGAACACACACGGTCACGCTCAAGTGCTCAACCTACACGTGCATGCACACACATACTCAGCCAGGGTGAGCTAGTGACCGTATAAACACCGGAAAATGTATATATTGAGTGCAATGAGCGTATTATGAAGTCCACTGACCGTATTTTTACAAATATACAGTGACATACAGTGTATTTATCTCGTTTGAAATTAAGCCATATTAACTAGAGAGGAGGCAGTATGGACTAGCATTACTTTGCTGTGTCCCGTCAACTTGTCGAACGAGGAGAAGCTTGCAGGACGGGAGAAGCTTGCGCGCGGTGGCTCGCAGGACAAGGAGAAACTTTTGACTAATGCAAGCTGTCCTTCGCTCAGGCGGTGGACGTGCAACAGTTAATTCGGTGTCAGATTGCCAGAAGCATACACTGTACTAGTAGTACTATTATTGTTGCACTTCCCGAAGAGGCGAACAGCCAAGCGCAAAGTTTACTAGTACTAGTACTACTACTATAGTCTGTAGAGGTATGTACTACTATACTAGTACTAGGAACCGGATGGAGGAGCGTCTGCAGTCTTATTATATTTTTAAAATGTGATAAAGCAATCTTCAACACATTTGGTTCTCTTCGAGGGTTCACGCATGTGATAACGGAAGTTGATTGCATGGAACACTCGCCACAATTCTTGCTTAATTCTGGCTCATATCCTGTTACAAATAGGAGCACTTGGTAATATTTCCTCTTTTTTTGTTATTCAGCATGTAAACAGGTGAGAAACCTTGCGGCGCATCTTTGTGCGAACCGTGCTTGCTGCACTTTGAATGTGGCCGAGAGCTGGCTTGATGAAACACCTCACTTCCTACTTCTTTTTTTGCGGGGTACCTCGCTTCCTAGTGACCAGTGTCTTGGCTGATCGTCCTAAGAATGCCTATATAAGAATAAAGCTCTCTCATTTACCCGCAAAAAAGTTTAAGGCATATTAACCGAAAAGGAGGGAGTATGGACTAGCACTACTTGTTGGTGTGTCCCGTCAACTCGCAGAACGAGGAGAAGCTTGCATGACAAGGTGAAGCTCGCTTACGCCTTTTGACTAATTCAACGTACCCTCGCCCAGGCGGTGGACATGCATCAGTTCATTCGGTGTCAGATTGCCACAGGCATACACTGTAGTACCGAACATGCGGAGTACCATCATTGTTCGACTTCACGAAGAGGCGAAGTGCCAAGCGCAAGGTTTAGTAGTACGAGTAGTACTACTACTAGAACCGCATGGTGGAGCCTCTGTACTCTTATTTTTCTTAATCTCTGATAAAGTACACATTTATTCCGGACAAGGGCGGAAAACGGCAGCCCAACATGTAATGATGATATCGATCAACCATGCTCGAATATATCTTGGCCTCCGTGCGAGCTCGTCTGTGTGTTCTCGCTCCTCGTCTCTCTCAAGGAATGACGGGTTGGCCATTTTGCCGTCAATTGAGATTGGTTTGCTCACACTCCAGTCCCACATGTCAGTGATATGCCAAGAGGAGGTGCGTTGACCGACTGGCCATACGCGTACTTGGTTTTGCACCCTCATACTACTCCTCCCTCTGTCACAGTTTATAGGGCGCACTTCATTATGATGCATTTCTCTCAATGCATTTCCACCACCATAGAGACTTTAGACGTGTTTGGTTTAATTCTCAATTAATTAGTGCGTGGTAACCGCAATTTTCTCTCGATGTAGTACTACGGAATGGAGTAAGTGCATGCATGTGTGTACCCGGGGTGGAAGCACTGCATGCATGTGTGTACGCATTATTTCCTCTAGTAATAGACGCCGTGTTATAACTACCAATGCTATTTTTCAGGCCGATCGCTAGTCGCCTTGGTCCCAGAGATTTTCTCTTTTTCTAAAGCACGCTCTATAAACAATGACGGATGGAGTAGTATGAGCGGATTCAAAGAAGAGCGTATTGATGGTTGCTCCTTCCGAGCAACTTACAGTGGGAAAGGTGGGGCTTATGATTTGACTGCTCATTACTCACTATTAATGCGGCGCAACGACCGGTCTGAGTCTCCCATGCGGCTGTGCACTACCCCCTCGGTTCTTAAATATACTCCGGAGTATTTGTCTTTCTAGAGATTTCAACGAGTGACTACTCAAATATTTGTCTTTTTAGAGATTCAAATGGACTACTACATACAGATGTATATAGACATATTTTAGAGTGTAGATTCACTCATTTTGCTCCGTATGTAGTCACTTGTTGAAATCTCTAGAAAGACAAATATTTAGGGAGGGAGTACACATACGAAGCAAAATGAGTGAATCTACACTCTAAAATATGCCCATTTGAAATTTGTAAAAAGATAAATATTGTTGATGACAGTTGCGAGGACAAAAAAGAAGCAGATTCCTTGTCCTAAGGGAAGATAACAACACGGTTGTGTTTGTCTAAAACGGTGTGAGGACGAGATTGCAATATGGAAAGTACGTCAGACGAGCTACGTTTTGTGCAAAGAACTATGGAAGATCCACATGCAGCGACGTGGGAAGACGGGCAGTGGAGCAAGGCCGGAGGGGATACCTGGAGGTCGTCGGGATGTAACTAGGTGAGCGGCGGCGGGCGGAATCTGCCCATACTGCGGCATCGAGCAGGTGGCGTAGGCCCTACCATGCCGGAGCTTGGTCAGAGAGAACGGCGTGTACCGCAGATCGAGACGTGCTACCTCGGCGCCGTCGAATGGAGAAACGATGCATGTCCTCCCTTTCCGCCGGCGGACGGGATGCGGTCGGATCAGTGACCAACGGTGAGAGAGAGAGGCCACCGCAGCCTTGTGTGAGATACGCTGAAGAGAGACAAACCAGGCAGGGAGGCTCGATTGTATATAGTGGAGCGGACTACCTTTTTCTCCATAAAAATCGTTTTATATTCTGTGTACGTGCCATTGAGCGATATAACTTTATTTAAAAATAACGCGCCAACGCATCAAGTCGAACTTTGTTTCATGCACGCGTGGTACATAACCTCTGTAGGTAAACAACCGCTACACGCATTCAAATTAGCACGTGGGCTGCCATTTCGTACAGAAATGAGCTCCACCGTGTACCCGCGCGGTTGTGGCTAGGCACGAAGCGTGAGTACGTGCACGGTGCACCTATTCTCTTCTTGTATACGCACACCACCTACGTGGGGTTGTGTGAGAGAGATACAAACGTAGAGAGATATATTGTGTGGGTTCGTGAAAGTTTTTTTTAGGGGGGGGGGTCAATAAAAAAATGTAACATATGCAATGTGTGTGAAATAGAGTCCTGGATATATCATATATATAGAGGGGGCAATCCACGAGAAGAGAGTGGAGGTATCATCGACTTGAGGTGTCCATAGAATCGAAGAGAGGGATGATGTGTGTGTGTGTGCACGCGCGGTCGATAAAGAGTGCCATCAAATTTGTGTGTGCCCACGTCAAAGATATAGAGTGGCTGGCCTACTAGAACGAGAGAGGGGGCAAGTGCGGTTTGTCTCTGTGGTATGGACACCTACCTACA
>NC_057808.1:460270686-460273464 GCF_018294505.1 Triticum aestivum | reverse complement strand
AGATATGGCTGTGGTAAGCAGACATAACTACATAGGAAGATCAATCGTCCTTTGTCAGAGAAAGGAGAGACATAACTTGTGAGGTACGTCGATCGATGGGGGGGAATAGTTAAAGTCGACCTAGGTATATGTTGGGAGATCGATCGGTATACATGCATGTGTGTGTTAGAAGCAAATGAGGCACAGGGAGAAGGATAGAGAGAGAGAGAGGGATGCATCTAGGAGGTGGTGCGAGAGTGATACTATATCGAGGGGGAAGGAGTATGCGAGTACGAGATCGATGAAAAGAGTGGTGGGAGTGAGGCATGGACGGTGATAAGAGAAGAGGGGAAGCTTGTGTTTGTGCTAGGCACACCTGGCTAGAGAGGCATATCGATCGATGTGTGCCGTAAAGAAGGAGCTGGGGGGGGCCTACACACACCATGGGTGAACGAACTAAAGTGAAAAGACGAATTTGCGCGATGGAGCTAGAGAATGCTGAGGGAGGGTGAGAGGGATGCGGGCGTCTGCATGCACGAGAGAAAGTTAGCGCTAGCTAGCTACAAAGATAAGAGGATTGTGTGGGTGTAAAAGACGAATAGAGATCATACTTCATTATAAAAAGCGAATTCGGATATTTGAAGAATTTATCATAGTGTTTTAAACCGACGCATGTGTGAATATATATAACGGTGATACACATGGTGTGGTTATGAACATGTTATACTACATATAATATATTTTATCTCTACTCTTATAAAAAAACAGAGTTGTTGATGATGGTGCCATCCTGCAATATAGGCCGTCCGATTTATATCTGACAGATAGGAAGGAAACTATGGCAATTTTGTAAAAAGATACCCACACGCCTCTCCATATTTGCAAATTAGGCCTCCCCTTGATCATGTTGATGTTCTGTGGAATGAATGGGAATCTTGCTAGTACTACGTATAACATATAGAACATTGATGATAATTTGGGCTAATGTGTGGCTTTTGCAGCTCAGGTCTAAATACTTGTCATAATGTAGGGGGCGGGGCACTACTATGTGTGATAAACACGGTTTACACGCATGGAACATGGTTTAGATTATGAATATATAGTTAGTACATCAAATGTACTATTATTTGGAATCAACATCAAGTGTATTCAAAAAATAGAATTCGAGTTCATGTAGTACACATAGTTCATATCTATCTCTATAGTAATCATGTGGTGTGTTATTAAGGTAATACACGAATGATGGTTGAAGTTGGCAACAATCATGATTATAGATTCTTATTGAAATAGAGAAACGAATTCAAATTCAGTTCGAATTGCAGTGGTAGTATAGACATTTGGAATGCACTAAAATGTTGGTATGAGTAGGTTACATGCATTATACAGCAAGCGAAAAAATTTAATTGGACATAACATGGATTCATACTCCCTCCTTCCATCTATATAGGGCGTAATGCGTTTTTTAAGACCGCCTTTGACTATTGACAAGATTAATAGTACATGACATGCACAGTGTGAAAATTATATCATTGAAAGAACCTTTCAGTGACGAATTTAACGGTGTGCTTTGTGTAAGTTGCATGTCATATATTATTGCTCTAATATTTGGTCAAAGTTAGCATCGAAAAACGCATTAGGCCCTATATAGATGGAAGGAGGGAGTAGCTTTGAATAGCATTTTTATAGTAAAACGGGGCAAGACTCTCTCTTTGTGTGGTGTGAATAGTTTTATTTTTTTTGTTTTCTTTTTGGTTGAGGGAAGTGCGAATTGATTTGGTACGTACAAGTACAATATTACACGTTAGGCTTGTCCCTAAAATTCAACTCGCGCCTTGTTATATCCCAAAAATTCAGATATCGTGCTCCCAAAACTGGCGCCTTCACAACCCGCGCCTTGCTATCCCGAAATTACAACGCGCGCAAAAACTCCCTCCAGCTGCCAAATCCCGCTTGCGAAATCCCCCTTCTAACCCTGAGCCGAAAGGGCCGCTAGTTCAAATCGGTGGGGGGTACTTTTGTAACACACCCTACATTTTGGACAAGCGCGTCCCTAAGTCATGGTTCACCCCTCCCATCGCCTCCTTTTTGCCATTCAAAATCCCAGGCCGCCATAACCTCTCCGCTCCAGCTGCGAAACCCCACCCTCCTCCGTCCGCCACCACACCGCTGCCCAGCCGGAGCCTCTTCCACGACGACGTCGTCCACCGCAACAGCTCGACGTCCCTCGTCCACCTCCCCGGATGAGGATCCGTCGTCCATCTCGTCGTCCCGCCGGTTCAGCCGCCCCGTCCTCAACCTCCAAGGAGCCGCTCTGACGATCGCCTCGTCTATCGCGGCTGCTCCATCCCCACAGCGCCGCCTTAACCTGCTCCATTGGAACCGCAGCATCCTCACCGACTCCTCGGACGAAGCCGAGGCCTACTCGGCGCCTCCAAAGAGGTTGTACACTCATCGTATCGCACCTTCTCCTTAGCTCGACCTCCCAGCACTGACGGTGCTCCATCCCTCATCCCCATGGAGCGGCTACCTTGAAGCCAGCGCCGAGCGCGACATCTCCACGGCGGCTCTCCCCCAGTGCGAGGCCCCTTCGGCGGCAGCGACCATACCGGCCGGATCTGCTGCTGCTGCTCCGGCTCTCGCTCGCTCGCTCGCGCTGCTGCTGCTGCTCCGGCTCTCGCTCGCTTGCTCGCTCGCCCAGCTGCTGCTGCTCCGGCTCTCGCTCGCTCACTCGCGCTGCTGCTGCTGCTCTCCCCCTCGCTTGTGCTGCAGCTCTGCTCCGATTTAGCTACACTTCAGTCG
>NC_057808.1:460115611-460270247 GCF_018294505.1 Triticum aestivum | reverse complement strand
CGGCGGACCGGGTGTGGGGAGTTGTTTCGGGGCGGCGAGGCGGCGCTGGGGCCGGCGGTTCGGCCGGTGGTGGCTAGCAGGTCAGGGGGTGCAGGTTGAAGATGAACTGCAGGCCCTCCCTAAACTACATGTCAAGTGCCTCTCTGCTACCATTGCGTTCAGTTTCGACAGTAACATTCAGATTCCACAGTAAATCTTGGATGGGAAACAAATAGTAAAGCAATCATCATCTGTATTTTTATTAAATTAAAGCAATCATCAGCCTGCTATCATTATTTTTGGATCCATCCACTGGTTGTTACGATCACTCTAAATTTCCGCATGCTCTCCTTACATAATCTCACCATATTTTTTTCGTATGCATGTCAGATATTGTACACAGTCATGCTGAACATGTAGAGAAAAAGAGAATAGTTTTGCGCGGCAATAGAATGTCATGCAGACATCGCTCCATGGTGGGTTCAATGGCAAACCCTCCCCACCCCTCTCCAGATTGTAATCCAGAGGAAGATATCTGTTCTGAGGCGGATTCAGACGCCGCTGACCACTCCTATTTACCCCCCAAGGTGTTTGCTCTACCTTGGCATGATGATGTTAGTCATATCATGCATATGTTGCAGTGCCTACTTTTGACATCATATATGTCATCTGCTTAGTTTAGAGATGTTCTGTAATGCCACCTGTTTAGTTTCTATATCATGTATGGGAATTGTGCAGTCTCATGTCTTTTAGCTAGCCATTATATACGTGAAATGTGCAATGCCATCATGTTTAACCAGGCATCATATATTTGAATGATATCTTGCCCATCATTTTCTTCGTTACATTTCCATTTGTCGACAATGTTTGTACATTAAACTACTCTTCTTGTGAATCAGCCATTTGGGTGGGAGATTGAAAAATCTGGAGTGAAAACAAGGCCTTCAGAGCAGTCAGTGCTACCTGTCGAAGCAGATCTCTTGTTGGGTCCCGATAGCTCCTCAGAGATGGATTCAGAGACAGATGACCAGTCCTATTCCCCCACCGAGGTGTATGCTCTAACTTGGCACGGTTATACTGCTCATATCATGCATATGGTGTCTTGTATTGCATAGATTAGACATCACACAATATTCAACACCATGTTCTTAGTGCAGACATCATATCTAATGCCCTCTGTTTAGCATATAAATCACATATGTGAATTAAATGATGCGATCCTGATTACTTAGATAACATGTAGGTGAATTATGTCATGCGATCCTGTTTAGTTATTCATCATATCTTAGAATTATGTTATGCTATGCTATCCAGTTTAGATAGACATCATATATGTGAAATTATGTCATGCTATCCGTTTTAGTTAAACAATATACATGTCAACTATTTCATGCCCTCTTTTTTCCACACAATCTATTGCATCTGTCTCTCATACAATGTCTGTACATTCAACTATGTTTCCTGTTTATCAGCCATTTGAATTGGAGCGGGTGATGCCAGCATCTAGCGGACTAAAACCACGGTCTTCAAATAAAACAGTGCTACCTCTTGGTGGAGATAGCACCCCGGTTGTACATGCACGAGAACCAGCCCTACCACACATAACCCAAACTCTCACAGATTGTACCCCTACTGCGATGGATAGAGAACCAGCTTCACCCAATCTAACCCTAACCCCAGCAGATAGTAACCCAGTTCCTGTTGACACAGCACCATCTCCACCACAGAGCTCCCAAACAAGAGCAGTTAGTAAGGCAGCTCCAGTGCCCAAAGGGCCAGTACTACCACGGCGAACCCCAACTCCACCAGTTAGTACGCCTATTCCTGTGGAGGAAGGACAACCAGCTAGTCGTAGTTTAGCACCTATCGCATTTGATGTTGTTAAATCGTATGCGCGTATCTTCCCATCTTGGAAATATTATACTGAAGATGAAGGAAAATGCCAGTTGCAGGTGTTTGTCTTAGCCGCCAAATACTTGGGGCAATTCCGCTTCCAGTGACCAGTCCCTTTGCAGTAGAAGCACTCAGTCTCAGGCTTAGGTCCAGACATGGGCTTCTTCACTTGAGCAGCAACTTGCTTGCCATTCTTCTTGAAGTTACCCTTCTTCCCTTTACCCTTTTTCTTGAAACTGGTGGTCTTGTTGACCATCAACACTTGATGCTCCTTCTTGATTTCTACCTCCGCAGCTTTTAGCATTGCGAAGAGCTCGGGAATTGTCTTGTTGATCCCTTGCATATTATAGTTCATTACGAAGCTCTTGTAGCTTGGTGGCAGTGATTAAAGAATTCTGTCAATGACACTATCATCAGGAAGCTTAACTCCCAGTTGAATCAAGTGATTATTATACCCAGATATTTTGAGTATATGTTCACTGACAGAACTATTCTCCTCCATCTTGCAGCTATAGAACTTATTGGAGACTTCATATCTCTCAATCCGGGGATTTGCTTGAAATAGTAACTTCAACTCCTGGAACATCTCATATGCTCCATGACGTTCAAAACATCGTTGAAGTCCCGGTTCTAAGCCGTAAAGCATGGCGCACTGAACTACCGAGTAGTCCTCAGCTTTGCTCTGCTAGACGTTCACAACGTCCGGCGTTGCTCCTGCAGCGGGTCTTGCACCTAACGGTGCTTCCAGGACGTAATTCTTCTGTGCAGCAATGAGGATAATCCTCAGGTTACGGACCCAGTCCGTGTAATTGCTACCATCATCTTTCAACTTAGCTTTCTCAAGGAACGCATTAAAATTCAACGGAACAACAGCACGGGCCATCTATCTACAACAACATAGACATGCAAAATACTATCATGTACTAAGTTCATGATAAATTAAAGTTCAATTAATCATATTAGTTAAGAACTCCCACTTAGATAGACATCCCTCTAATCATCTAAGTGATGACGTGATCCAAATCAACTAGACCATGTCCGATCATCACGTGAGATGGGGTAGTTTTCAATGGTGAACATCACTATGTTGATCATATCTACTATATGATTCACGCTCGACTTTTCGGTCTCAATGTTCCGAGGCCATATCTGCATATGCTAGGCTCGTCAAGTTTAACCCGAGTATTCTGCGTGTGCAAAACTGGCTTGCACCCGTTGTATGTGAACTGGAGCTTATCACACCTAATCATCATGTGGTGTCTCTGCACGATGAACTTTCGCAACGGTGCATACTTAGGGAGAACACTTGTACCTTGAAATTTAGTGAGAGATCATCTTATAATGCTACCATCAATCAATGCAAAATAAGATGCATAAAAGATAAACATCACATGCAATCAATATAAGTGATATGATATGGCCATCATCATCATCTTGTGCCTTTGATCTCCATCTCCAAAGCACCGTCATGATCACCATCGTCACCGGCGCGACACCTTGATCTCCATCGTAGCATCGTTGTCGTCTCGCCAACTATTGTTTCTACCACTATCGCTACCGCTTGGTGATAAAGTAAAAACAATTACAGGGCGATTGCATTGCATACAATAAAGCGACAACCATATGGATCCTTCCAGTTGCCAATAACTCCGTTACAAAACATGATCATCTCATATTATAAAATTTAGCATCATGTCTTGACCATATCACATCACAACATGCCCTGCAAAAACAAGTTAGACGTCCTCTACTTTGTTGTTGCAAGTTTTACGTGGCTGCTACGGGCTGAGCAAGAACCGTTCTTACCTACGCATCAAAACCACAACGTTTTTTCGTCAAGTATGTGTTGTTTTAACCTTCAACAAGGACCGGGCATAGCCACACTCGATTCAACTGAAGTTGGAGAAACTGACACCCGCCAGCCACCTGTGTGCGAAGCACGTCGGTAAAACCAGTCTCGCGTAAGCGTACGCATAATGTTGGTCCGGGCCGCTTCATCCAACAATACCGCCGAATCAAAGTATGACATGCTGGTAAGCAGTATGACTATTACCGCCCACAACTCACTTGTGTTCTACTCGTGCATATAACATCTACGCATAAACCTGGCTCGGATGCCACTGTTGGGGAACGCAGTAATTTCAAAAATTTCCTATGCACACGCAACATCATGGTGATGCATAGCAACGAGAGGGAAGAGTGTTGTCTACGTACCCTCGTAGACCATAAGCGGAAGCATTATGACTACGCAGTTGATGTAGTCGTACGTCTTCACGATCGACCGATCCTAGCACCGAAGGTACGACACCTCCGCGATCTGCACACGTTCGGCTTGGTGACGTCCCACGAACTCACGATCCAGCAGAGTGTCGAGGGAGAGCTTCGTCAGCACGATGGCGTGATGACAGTGATGATGAAGCTACCGGCGCAGGGCTTCGCCTAAGCACTACGACGATATGACCGAAGTGGATTATGGTGGAGGGGGCACCGCACATGGCGAAGAGATCAATGATCAACTTGTGTGTCTATGGGGTGCCCCCTCCCCCGTATATAAAGGAGTGGAGGAGGGGGAGGGCCGGCCCTCCTATGGCGCGCCTCATGGGGAGTCCTACTGCCACCGGGAGTAGGATTCCCCCCTTCCCTAGTTGGACTAGGAGTGGAAGGAAGGGGGAGGAAGGAAAGACGGCGTTTCTCTAGGTTTCTTTTTGGTGGACTTGAGTTGTAGGAAAGCCGTACTATTAAGAGGGGGTCCGATTTGGAAAGGTTTGGGTGGAATCATCACGTACACATCTGTTCCTTTTGTACCACCTTTCCTTTGCCTCTTTGGAGCCACCACCGTTTATCTATGTCTTTGCAAAATGAAGGACTCCTAGTGATTGCTGTGCTGTGGCAAGCGGTAGTACTGCTCATGGGAGCAGTAGTACCGCAGAGGCCCACGGCAGTACCGGCCGGGGACGCGGTAGTAACGCAGGCCCATGCGGTAGTACCGCCCGCCGAGCGCGGTAGTACCGTGGCCTCGGGGCGGGCCCATCAGCACGAGTGGATGTAGGAGCGGATGTAATTTTTTACATCCGCACCCTCGCGGTAGTACCGCCCCACGGTTGCGGTAGTACCGTGTCGGATTTTTGCACAGATCGTAACTCAGCGGAAGTATCCACGGATGTATTTTTATTCGTCCATGCCTGCCCAGCCAAGACAAACTCTGCCTTGCGGTAGTACCGCTCCGGTGGTTCTACCGCCCTCTACTTCAACGCAACAGGCCTGGTCTAGCTCCTGCCGCGCAAGCGGTAGTACCGCATGTCTGGTGCGTTAGTACCGCAGGTCGTGGGCTGGATAAGTGGATAACGGTTGGATTTGTTCTATTACTATATAAGGGGAGTCTTCTTCTCTGAGTTGACTACCTCTTCCCTCCCCAAGCTCCATTTTTGCTCAAAGCTCCATTTTCGCCCGATCTCTCTCCCTAGCCAATCAAACTTGTTGATTTTCTAGGGATTGGTTGAGAAGGCCCCGATCTACATTTCCACCAAGAGAAATTTGATCCCTCCCACTAATCCCTTGTAGATCTTGTTACTCTTGGGTGTTTGAGCACCCTAGACGGTTGAGGTCACCGCGGAGCCATAGTCCATTGTGGTGAAGCTTTGTGGTGTCGTTGAGAGCCTCCAATTAAGTTGTGGAGATTGCCCCAACCTTGTTTGTAAAGGTTCGGTCGCCGCCTCCAAGGGCACCAATAGTGGAATCACGGCATCTCACATTGTGTGAGGGCGTGAGGAGAATACGGTGGCCCTAGTGGCTTCTTGGGGAGCACTGTGCCTCCACACCGGTCCAACGGAGACGTACTTCCTCTCAAAGGGAAGGAACTTTGGTAACACATCCTCGTCTCCACCGGCTCCACTCTTGGTTATCTCTTACCTTTACTTGTGCAAGCCTATATTGACTTGTATCCCTAGCTTGCTTGTGTGCTTGTTGTTGTTGCATCACATAGGTTTGTCACCTAGTTGCATATTGTTAGTAAAGTTTAATTTGGTAAAGAAAAGCTTAAAATTGTTAGTTGCCTATTCACCCCCCTCTAGTCAACTATATCGATCATTTCAATTGGTATCAGAGCCTCGTCTCTTTATTAAGGACTTTGCCGTCCGAAGAGTATGGTTGACACCGTAGACGGTGGGGAGGTGCACTCCGGTGTGAATCCGGCCTCGTCTACGGCCGATGGGGGAACCGCGGTCTCTCATGAGGAATTCAATGTGGCTTTGGACACATTGGAAACCTCCATGACGACCGAGGTTGAAATCATGTTTAACAAGTTCTTAGAAGGCCTTAAATTATCCACCGCACCAATGAAAGTGGGTGATCCCGCTAACAAGGTTACGGATGTTAACTCCGACTAGGGGGAAGCTACTAGTGAAAAAGTTCCTTTATCTAGTGGTAAAAAAGGTAGTGGCATCTTTGCCCATGTTGAACCTCCACTTATGGAGGACCGGTTCCCTCCACTCATTTGAATCATGTTGGTCCTCCTCCTAAAATTGTGAAAAATGAGGACTTTGACTCTTGGGTCTATCGCTTTAAATGTCATTTAAATCATGTTAATACTAATCTTTGGAGAATCATTGAGCAAGGTTTCTATCCGCATGACCCAAGCAACTTCACCCCTAGAGAAGCCGCGGATCATCAATTCAACGAGAATGCTCTCTTCATCATCCAAGATGCTATTCCATCCGAAGATATTGCACATCTCCGACCTTTCACCGTGACCAAGGAAGCAAGGCACCATGTTCTTTCCATTTACAGGGGAAGCGCAAGCATTCACCGCTCCAACTATGAAGTTGTGCAAGATGAAGCCGATGAGTTTGCAATGAATGAAGATGAAGAACCTCGTGAGCTTTACCGGAGATTAACCACTCTCGCGGTCTCACTCCGAGATCATGGGAGCAAGGATACGGATGACAATTGGATCAAGCGCAAGTTCCTCAAGGTCATGATGCCTTACCACAAGGCCATGTTCTCCGTCATCCGTCAAAGGCTGGACTTCCACACCTTGTCCTCAAGTGAAGTGTTGGATGAGTTTGTGGCAATGAGGATCTTGGACAAGACCGCCGACAATGCGGTGTTGCGTTCTTGAAGGGCAAAGAAACCCAACCTTGCCTTGAAGGCCAAGGCTAGTGTGGAAGAAGAGGACGAAGAGGAAGAAGAGGAGAGCAACCCCGAAGATACGAAATATGCTTATCATGAGCACATGGCTCTCACTTCAAGGTAATTTTGGAGCAAGAAGAAAACAAAGGCCCAACTTCAACAAGAACAACTCAAGTGGCGCGAAGGGAAAGCAACGTGTGAGGACTTGCTACAATTGTGGCAATGTGAGCCATTTTGTTGCAGAGTGCCCATATGAGAAGAGGGAAGACAATGGTGGCAAGCTCATCCGAAAAGACAAGGCCAAGTCCTTCCCCAACAAGAGCAACTTCACCAAGAAGACTCCTCCCAAGGGGTTGGTAGCACAAGAAGAGTACAATGAGGATGCTGATGATGATGAAGACGGTGAGTCGGTTGCCATGGCCTCCGTTGCCATTGCGACAATTCCACGGGTGTCCCGCTTCGACTCACCCAATGAGAACATCACCGCCAAGTGCCTCATGGCTAAAGCCACCAACAAGGTAACCCCCAAATTCAAAACTACCATCATTACTAATCCTTCTTTGACGGATTGCATTGATGAAAGTGAGGGGTCTAATGAGGAAGAAAATGAATTTGAGTCTTTTATGAGTAAGCTCAAGGGTAAATCCAAGAAGCACTTCGCTGCTCTCTTGGAACAACTTGGTGAAGCGAATGACATGATCAAGGCTCACGAAGAAACCATCTCTAAGATGGAGGGGCATAGTCGTGACTATGCCGATGAGATTTCGGATCGAGGCTCAGTTTGGCTCTCGAGGAGTCACACAACGATGATCATGCTAAATTTAAGAAAGATCTTGATCATGCTCTTGTTGTATCTCGTGTGCTCAATTCCGAAAAGGCCAAACTTGGGGTTGATCTTGCCAGGCTCAAGGAGGAGTTTGATATACTTGACAAGGCTCACAAGGCCTTGAAGGGTACTCATGCTAGCCTTAAAGAGTCTCATGATCAACTCCAAGTGAAGCTAACCAAGGAGAAAGCCACATTTCCTCATATTGTTTTAATTGATAATGCAAATGCTACTAACCCATGTTGTGAGCATGTGCATCTTGTTGAGGAGAACGCAAAGTTGCAGGAGCAACTTGAGAAAGGCCTTGTGTCTTGCATACAAGGTGAGAAGAACCTCAACGGCCTTTTGAGCAATCAAAAGGAAGTTGTGTCCAAGGAAGTTGGGTTTGCACCGAAGTCCAAGAACAAGAAGAAGAATGACAAGACAAAACGACCTCCTCCTCTCAAGAAAACTTTTGTGAAGGAGGGAGAGGATACTCCTAAGGAGAAGAAGAACAATGTGAAGGGTGGTGGTGTCAAGAAGGGCAATGCCACCCCTTCCAACAAAGTCGTCGACTTTAATCCTTCCTATGTGTTATGCCGTGCTAGTGATGGGCATGTTTATGCCAAATTTGTTGGTTCTCCTTATGAGTACATTGAATGGTCTATTTGGGTTCCGAAGACCCTTGTTACTAAATTCAAAGGACCCATTACAAAATGGGTACCTAAAACAGAGCATTGATCTCTTGTAGGTGTTTGCTTCCCGTGGGGGATCATGGTTGCTCGATAGTGGAGCCACAAATCATATGACCGGAAGCAGGGACTTGGTGGTGGACGTGCACAAGATTCCATCTATGCCCACCAATGTCGAGTGGGGTGATGCCTCGTCTTCTAAGGTATTGGGACTTGGCAAGGTTGTCATTTCTCATGATCTCACGATCGAGAAGGTCATGCTTGTTGAGTCCCTTGCATACAATTTACTTTCCTTTCGTCAACTTGCACTCATGGGCTTTGCCACTTTCTTTGATATTGATACCGTGGCCCTCTTGTGGAGCAAGACTCTTAAAGTAGCCTTTGTTGGGCATGTCGAGAACGGTCTCTATGTGATTAACTTCTCGGAGCGACCCACTAAGACCGCGACATGCCTAATGGCTAAAGTTGACGTGGGATGGCTTTGGCATCATCGTCTAGCCCATGTCAATATGAGATCTTTGCAAAGTCTTCTCAAGGGGGGGCCATGTCCGTGGACTAACAAATGTTAGTTTTGCCAAAGACCGTGCTTGCAGTGCTTGTATCAAAGGAAAGCTTCATGAGAAGGATCACCCTCCCACGACTATCATCTACTCAAAGAGGCCTTTGGAGCCCCTTCACTTGGATCTCAAAGAGTCTTGGGGGTAGAAAGTATTGCTTGGTGATTGTGGATGATTATTCAAGATACATGTGGGTATATTTCTTCAAGAGGAAGAGTGAGACCCAACAAACCGTCATCGACTTTGCAAATGAAGCTCAACGCCAACACAATGCAAAGATCTTGACGATAAGAAGTGACAACAGCACCGAGTTCAAGAACTGCACCTTGGATGAGTTTCTTAGTGATGAGGGGATCAAGCATCAATATTCCGCACCTTACACCCCTCAACAAAATGGTGTGGCGGAGAGGAAGAACCGGACGTTGATGGATGCGGCAAGAACCATGATGGCGGAGTTCAAGTCTCCATACAACTTTTGGGCCGAAGCCATCAGCACCGCTTGTCATGCCTCCAATCGACTCTATCTCCGCAAAGGCTAGAACCAGACTCCATATGAGATACTCACTGGTAACAAGCCCAACCTCAAGTACTTCTGGGTGTTTGGGTGTAAGTGTTTCATCCTCAAGAAAGGTGTTCGATTGTCTAAATTTGAGGCTAGAGCTCATGAGGGCATATTTGTTGGTTATGCTACACACTCCCATGGTTACCGTGTCCTCAATAAGTCAACGGGACTTATTGAGGAGACGTGTAACGTGGAGTTTGATGAGAATAACGTCTCCCAAGTGGAGCAAAGTGGTACTTGTGATGTAGGTGATGAAATTCCTCCCCAAGCCATAAGAAGAATGAGTGTTGGTCATATCCTACTCATTGAGGAACCCCTTGTGGCCGAAGGAGAAGGACAATGTTCCACTCAAGTGGAACCATCACCACTACAACAGGAACCCCCCTTCAACAACGCATCAATGTGTTGTCATATGTCCATATATGCGTTGCTAAGGTCTACACCAACGGATTTGTATGTGTTGCCGTTGGTGGCGTTGGAAGGATCTATAACAACGTATATGCATACGTTGGTAAACGGCGTGTAGAAGCGTTGTTAGGTAGCAACATATAAAGCTACAACCCAACAACACTTCATATGCGTTGGTGGCGACCCTGTACAAAAGGATTTTCTAATGGACATTAAAAACAATTGGAACTACTAAAAGCTTTGATAGATAGCATGACCAATTGATTATATTTTATATATTGATGTCCATAATTATTAGGTCAATGCCAATACTTCATAGGAGACAGAATATAACAAACATAAAGATATCATATATTATATCGACTATGTTGCATTACAAAAACCATGATCCAAAGATTATAGGAGATGAAACTATATCTTGTAATGGCCCAATTCTTGACCTTGCAATCAACTATAATGTTTGAAACACTAATCCTAAAATTGGCATTCTTACCTTGCAATCAACATCTGAGCCATGCATCATCATTTTATCTTGGTAACCTACAACAACAACAATATGAGATGAGTAACTTACAATAGAGAAAATCAGGCTAATAGAGAAGTAAAATTTAATTGAGCACCAAGAAATGTCTGCACATGTTTTGAATATCCATGGCTCGTTGTGATAAGAAACTGCATAGCAAAAGAGACACATTTGACGAATCGGATATGGCTGTTCATTATGAATAACTATCAGCTTGTATTTACTACTAAAAAATATCCAAACAATATATTATAATGACTACAGATGAATTCAGCAACCGACTAATGACAAGCAATAGTATCAACTATTACAAAATGGAACATCTCCATTGTACAGAGGTCTCTGCACTAATTAGCTGTGCATCACATAACTCCCGTACTACTCATGCTTGGGATGATTCATTAGTCATGCTTTCTATGGTGTATGAGAAGAAATCTCATTGTAAACAACTTGAAAGTCTTTAAATAATCTGCATCACACAAAAGTTCGTAATTACCTGAAAACTACAAAGTCACAAATTATAATTTCCTGATCCATGAATAAAATTCTCAAAACCCGCAAAAGCAACAACACAACAAAAGCATATCATATTCGGGACAGTTTGAGTTATCAACTCATGGCTACATGTTCTCTCCAATAAGACATGGCAAGATGCAACCAAACTGAAAGCCTGAACAAAAAGAAAAGTAGATCACCATCCCATCTGATCTAGTGTAGAACACTCTGTATACTATGTTATATTATATCTAGGAGATTTCATTTCAACTCTTGCCAAATTTAAGCAAACGATGATACATCTAAACTATTTTCGAGAACCAAGGCAATGCCTATGTAATACTGAATACTTAAACCAAGCCATGTGACACACATAGTGCCCAATTAGCATGCAACATCAAGGGTATTGTTACGTACCGGCTTGTTACCCGCACTTGAAAGTAGCACATGGCTCCATGGACCCAACCATGTACTCATTTCAAGGAAATATTAGGCATACCTGATTCATAGAATGGTCTGGAGAGCACGCACAATGAGACGTCTAATATCCAATTGTCGGAAGTGGACAATCAAGCTACCAAATATGGAGTAGTTACTCGCTAAAACAAAAATTGTGAAAAGCATTAGTGTATTATACAACACATTTCCAAAAAAACGTGTACAATCAAAGGTAGGTGAGCAGTGAGCCAAATACATATACCATGAATTCATTTGTTACAATGCAAGAGGCACAATATCTCCCTATTACAAATATCAATGCAATGAGGCGTGTGCATACTGGTCCACATGTGGTTCAAGAAGGAAACAAAAGGAGCTACATAATAAAGAAATAGATTAGAGGTAAGAGGAAAACAATTGAACGAACAAAAACTAAAACATCACATATGCCTCATTCTATATCCACTTGTTATAATTTTAAAGAGCGCCTGAAATCAATGAGCTGAGGTAAAATAATCACATAGGAAAATAAAGAAGCAAAGTTGTACGTACAAATAGTAATTAATGGCACTTACGATTGTTCCATGCACAATTTAAGTTGCTAGCTCCACATGAATAAGGGTGAGCAGGAGGCAAAACAGGGACGTAAAATATGTGAGGAATCAATTGTTGGGGGCAAAACATTAGAAGATTAGCTCACGAATTATGGAAAAGATGGAAGAGAATCGTTGGTTGGCACTTTGACCCTTCATGAGGATAAGATGGGAGGAAGAACATGTTGGTGAGAGGTTTCAGCGGCTGGGGGCAAGGACATGATTGCGTAGTGCCGTACTTGCTGCCGGTGACGCTAGCTTGGGTGAGCGCTCATAGAGGCTAGATGGTCTTCTCCTTGCATTAGACGTTCATGCATGGAAATAAGATGTTGATTGGACAGGAACGAAGTGTTGCGAGGATGCACTGCAAGGCTGATGTGACAGGGATGGGGCGGCCATCTCTCCGGCAGTAGCGATGGTGACGCAGCGGCCATTTGCTTCTTCTCTATGGTACGTCTCCCTTATCTTGCTTCTCCCCTTCTTAAGTTGAAGGCAAGGGTTAGATTGAAATAGTTCCTGATCCCTGTTTCCTGCTAAATCCTATCTAGGGCTGAATTATCAAATTCTCCTCACCAATTAATCAGTTGTTGTGGGCATGGATTTTGTTTTTCTGTTCTCCAGATTTGTGAAATTGACTTAGTATTGATCAGAGTTGATTACCACACATACTTATTAAGAGTATAATCTGCTTATTAGTAACTGTGTAATGCCTTTCAAGTGAAGATTTAAAGAGGGAAGCAACAAGCAAATAAGCTTTTGCTTTACTATTAAAATAATCATGGTAAACAAACATGTAGTTATCTAGTAAAAGCAATGTGATGATGCATTAATTGGGATCTAGACGTACATTGATTCTTGAATATTGTTGATGATAGGAGTTCTTCTGCTTCAAATCTCTGTGTTTTGTTATCTGCAATCATGATATAATAATCAATCCCTCTCAAACCTTGTGTATAACCGAACAATATTTAGATCAAGGGGAATAGTTGATGCAAGGGATCCAATACCAAAACGGATATGCGTGAGATGCAGGAATCCACTCAATCCCTGTGTTAATTGGTTCCCTTTGGGGAATAAATCGGACTGAACAAAGCCTTAAGGGGTACCAATAAAGAATTGCACATGGGCGAGCGACAGAATTAGACCTGCTGAACTACTGCAGTTTAGGAGGAAGAGTACGTCGGTACTTGCTTCATCCCTAGTTGTGTGAATGAAACAACGACAGCGGCTGCATCTCTGGTCGCGCGGAGGAACGGCGGCTGCGACGCCTTCTCCGATGCAGGAGGATGGGCGGCGGCGATGATAACCCACAAGTATAGGGGATCAATTGTAGCCTCTTTCGATAAGTAAGAGTGTTGAACCCAACGAGGAGCTAAAGGTAGAACAAATATTCCCTCAAGTTCTATCGACCACCGATACAACTCTACGCGCGCTTGACGTTCGCTTTACCGGAAACAAGTATGAAACTAGAAGTACTTTGTAGGTGTTGTTGGATAGGTTTGCAAGATAATAAAGAGAGCGTAAATAAAAATTAGGGGCTGTTTAGATGAAGACACAACTAAGTTAGTTTTAGTAGAGAGATTTTTGTCACGAGAAAGTTATTTGTCCCTAAGCAATCGATAACTAGAACGGTAATCATTATTGCAATTTTATTTGAGGGAGAGGCATAAGCTAACATACTTTCTCTCTTGGATCATATGCACTTATGATTGGAACTCTAGGAAGCATCCGCAACTACTAAAGATCATTAAGGTAAAACCCAACCATAGCATTAAAGTATCAAGTCCCCTTTATCCCATAGGCAAACAACCTACTTACTCGGGTCTGTGCTTCTGTCACTGAGGCCACCCACCATAAGCAAATCATGAACATATTGCAAACCCTACAGCGGGAATCCCTCACGCTTGCACGACACGGAGAGCACCATAGGACAGCACCAATAATAAAACATGCAACTCAAACCAATCACGATCATCAAATAACCCATAGGACAAAACGGATCTACTCAAACATCATAGGATAGCCATACATCTTTGGGAAATAATATATAGCGTTGAGCACCATGTTTAAGTAGAGATTACAACGGGTAAGAGAGAGGTTACACCGCTGTAGATAGAGGGGGGAAGGTGATGGAGATGTTAGTGAAGATGGCGGAGGTGTTGGTGAAGATCGCGGTGATGATGATGGTGGCCACGGCAGCGTTTCGGCGCCACCGGAAGAGAGGGGGAGAGGGGGCCCCTTCTTCTTCTTCTTCCTTGACCTCCTCCCAAGATGGGAGAAGGGTTTCCCCTCTGGTCCTTGGCCTCCATGGCATGGGAGGGGCGAGAGCCCCTCCGAGATTGGATCTGTCTCTCTGTCTCTCTCTGTTTCTGCGTTCTCCTCTGCTGCCCTTTCACCGTTTCGTATATATATGGAGATCCGTAACTCCGATTGGATTGAAACCTTCGCCGTGATTTTTTTTCTAAAAATTAGCTTTCTTGCGGCCGAAGAAGGGCATCAACCGCCTTACGGGTGGCCCACGAGGGTCAGGGGCGCGCCCCCTTGCCTCGTGGCCACCTCGGGCACCGTCTCGCGTTGATTCTACCTCCCATATTCTCCAAATATTCCAAAAATATTCTCTGTCCGTTTTTATCCCGTTTGGATTCCGTTTGATATGGGGTTTCTATGAAACATAAAACATGCAACAAACAGGAACTGGCACTGGGCACTGGATCAATATGTTAGTCCCAAAAATAGTATAAAAAGATGCCAAAAGTATATGAAAGTTGTATAATATTGGCATGGAACAATAAAAAATTATAGATACGACGGAGACGTATCAGCATCCCCAAGCTTAATTCCTGCCCGTCCTTGAGTAGGTAAATGATAAAAAAGATAATTTTTGATGTGGAATGCTACCTAGCATAATCTTGATCATGTATCTAATCATGGCATGAATATTAAGACACGAGTGATTCAAAGCAATAGTCTATCATTTGACATTAAGACAATAATACTTCAAGCATACTAATATGATAACAGGGGTTATGGCCAAAGAAATCATGTCTTTTCAAAATAACATGGCCAAAGAAAGTTATCCCTACAAAATCATATAGTCTGGCTATGCTCCATCTTCACCACACAAAATATTCACATCATGCACAACCCTGATGACAAGCCGAGCAATTGGTTCATACTTTTTAACGCGCTTCAGGTTTTTCAACCCTCACGCAATACATGAGCGCAAGCCATGGATATAGCACTATAGGTGGAATGGAATATGATGACGGGGGTTATGTGGAGAAGACAAAAAAGGAGAAAGCCTCACATCGACGCGGTTAATCAACGGGCTATGGAGATGCCCATCAATTGATGTCAATGTGAGGAGTAGGGATTGCCATGCAACGGATGCACTAAGAGCTATAAGTGTATGAAAGCTCAAACTGGAAACTAAGTGGGTGTGCATCCAACTTGCTTGCTCATGAAGACCTCGGGCATTTGAGGAAGCCCATCATCGGAATATTCAAGCCAAGTTCTATAATGAAAATTCCCACTAGTATATGAAAGTGATAACTCAAGAGACTCTCTATATGATGAACATGGTGCTACTCTGAAGCACAATTGTGGAAAAAGGATAGTAACATTGCCCCTTCTCTCTTTTTCTCTCATTTTTTTTATTTTTTTGGGCCTTCTCTTTTTTTGGCCTTTCTCTCTCTTATTTTTTTTCCGTCCGGAGTCTCATCCCGACTTGTGGGGGAATCATAGTCTCCATCATTCTTTCCTCACTGGGGCAATGCTCTAATAATGATGATCATCACACTTTTATTTACTTACAACTCAATATTACAACTCGATACTAGAACAAGATATGACTCTATATGAATGCCTCCGACGGTGTACCGGGATGTGCAATGATCTAGCGTAGCAATGACATCAAAAAACGGACAAGCCATGAAAACATCAGGCTAGCTATCTTACGATCATGCAAAGCAATATGACAATAAATGCTCAAGTCATGTATATGATGATGATGGAAGTTGCATGGCAATATATCTCGTAATGGCTATGGAAATGCCATGATAGGTAGGTATGGTGACTATTTTGAGGAAGATATAATGAGGCTTATGTGTGATAGAGCGTATCGTATCACGCGGTTTGGATGCACCGGCGAAGTTTGCACCAACTCTCGAGGTGAGAAAGGGCAATGCACGGTACCGAAGAGGCTAGCAATGATGGAAGGGTGAGAGTGCGTATAATCCATGGACTCACATTAGTCATAAAGGAATCATATACTTATTGCAAAAGTTTATTAGCCCTCGAAGCAAAGTACTACTACGCATGCCCCTAGGGGGATAGATTGGTAGGAAAAGACCATCGCTCGTCCCCGACCGCCACTCATAAGGAAAGCAATCAAAGAACACCTCATGCTCCAACTTCGTTACATAACGGTTCACCATACGTGCATGCAATGGGAATCACAAACCTCAACACAAGTATTTCTACTAATCCACAACTACCCACTAGCATGACTCTAATATCACCAACTTTATATCGCAAAACTATAGCAAGGAATCAAACATATCATATTCAGTGATCTACAAGTTTTATGTAGGATTTTATGCCTAACCATGTGAATGACCAGTTCCTGTCATCTCTATAAATAGATATAAGTGAAGCAAGAGAGTTTAATTCTTTCTAAAAAAGATAAGCCCACGCTCTAACAAATATAAGTGAAGCAAAAGAGTATTCTACAAATGGTGGTTTTCTATGTAAAGAGAAACAGGCAATCCAAACATCAAATGATATAAGTGAAGCACATGAAGCATTCTATAAAGCCATAGTCAAAAGATATAAGTGAAGTGCAAAGAGCATTCTATAAATCAACCAAGGACTATCTCATACCAGCATGGTGCATAAAATAAAAATGAAAACTAAAGCAAAAGACGCTCCAAGATTTGCACATATCGCATGAAAGAAACGAATCCGAAAACATACCGATATTTGTTGAAGAAAGAGGGGATGCCTTCCGGGGCATCCCCAAGCTTAGACGCTTGAGTCTGCTTGAATATTTACTTGGGGTGCCTTGGGAACCCCCAAGCTTGAGCTGTTGCCTCTCTTCGTTCTTCTCACATCGAGACCTTCTCGATCATCGAACACTTCATCCACACAAAACTTCAACAAAAAACCCGGTAAGATCCGTTAGTATAATAAAGCAAATCACTACTCTAAGTACTGTTGCAAACCAATTCATATTTTGTTTTTGCATTTTTTCTACTTTAGTAGCTTTTTCATGGCTTAATCCACTGATATAAATCGATAGTTTCATCAAAACAAGCAAAGTATGCATCAAAAACAGAATCTGTCTAAAACAGAACAGTCTGTAATAATCTGAACATTCACCATACTTATGTTACTTGAAAAATTCTGCCAAAATTAGGAAAAATAAACAATTTTTATATAAAGACAGTGAAAAAAGTTTCAGAACCATTTGACATTCCAGTAAAACATTAAAAATCACGCACTACAGCCAAAGTTTCTGTCCTCCACTGTACAAACCAACAAGCATTGTAAACATGCTAAAGGCAAACCTTGGCACATTATTTTTATTTTTAAGCTTTATAAAAGCACACAACAGAAATAAATGACTCTCTAAAACTTCCGGGTTGTCTCCCTGGCTGCGCTTTCTTTAAAGCCTTTAAGCTAGGCATATAGTGCTCAAGTAATGGATCCACCCGGATCCCAAGGTATATCAAAGCCAATTTTAATTAGCAATGATTTGGCATTTAGTAGTGAGCACAAGGAAACATATATCATGCAACAACGAAGTCTAACTCTCTTCCTATGCATCAGCATGTCATAAAAGAACAATTCATGCACACAAAGTAAAGGCCAATGCATAGTATAAACAGTTTCTTGCAATTTTATCGTGTTGGAAACATAGAGAGGTGGAGATATAGTTCCTCTCTCATAATAATTGCAAGTAGGAGCAGCAAGCACATGCATATTATATTCATCAAAGTCATCATGTGCAACGGTAAAAGGTAACCCATCAATATAATCCTTAATAAAAGCAAACTTCTCCGATATAGTGTAGTTTGGAGAATTCAAAAAGATAATAGGACTATCATGCGTGGGTGCAATAGCAACAATTTCATGTTTAACATAAGGAACTATAGCAAGTTCATCTTCGTAAGCATAATTCATATTCGCATCTTGGCCACAAGCTTAGCAAGCATCATCAAAAAGGGATATTTCAAGAGAATCAACGGGATCATAATAGTCATCATAGCAATCATCCTTCGGTAAGCACGAAAGGAAATTAAACAATGTATGAGTTGAAGAGTTACTCTCATTAGAAGGTGGGCACGGGTAGCTAATCCGCTCTTCCTCCTATTGTTCTTCGCTCTCCTCCTCATCTTTTTCATCCAATGAGCTCACAATGTCATCAATTTCTTCTTCCATAGACTCCTGCAGAATATTAGTCTCTTCTTGGACAGCGGAGTAGTCCTCAATATATGGTTCAACATACGCATTAGAAGTATAATTATCATAGCAATATTTAAGTATGGCAAAATTTTCAGACTTGTAAAGAGTAGCATCATACGTTTCAATCAGAGAAGCAATTTCATAAGCACCCTTAATAGCAACAAATTCTTCAATTTGTTGAACATCATAGTAACTATAAACACCTTTAGCATACGAAGATACGATTCCATTATCACTAAACTCACATTGATAGGGAAGGTGTTTCTTAGGGTTTTCAGAACAACAAGTAAAATCATATATTTCACATAAATTTCAAGCATAGCATTGCAAACGATGAATTTGACCCAGTAAAAGTTTCCCTTTTTCAGATATGCGGTGTCACACATAACAAGCATGCTCATCTAAAGATTTGCCCTCAACTAAGCGAGTTGGGGTTTTGGCACGAGCACATAGGGATCGAATATGATCCAAGTAATAAGCTTCAGGAGTGTGATAGATTTTGAGTGGTTCTTCAACCATTGGTTCAGTAGGTACAACTAATTTTTTTGGTATTTTGCGTTTCCTACCCATAACGAAAGATAGAAAACAACTAAGAACAACAACTAAAAATTACTTAGTGATAAAGCAAACAAGCACACACGAGAATATTCACCCCACACTATTGCTCCCCGGCAACGGCGCTAGAAAAAGGTCTTGAGAACCCACAAGTATAGGGGATCAATTGTAGCCTCTTTCGATAAGTAAGAGTGTCGAACCCAACGAGGAGCTAAAGGTAGAACAAATATTCCCTCAAGTTCTATCGACCACCGATACAACTCTACGCGCGCTTGACGTTCGCTTTACCGGAAACAAGTATGAAACTAGAAGTACTTTGTAGGTGTTGTTGGATAGGTTTGCATGATAATAAAGAGAGCGTAAATAATAACTAGGGGCTGTTTAGATGAACACACAACTAAGTTAGTTTTAGTAGAGAGCTTTTTGTCACGAGAAAGTTATTTGTCCCTAGGCAATCGATAACTAGAACGGTAATCATTATTGCAATTTTATTTGAGGGAGAGGCATAAGCTAACATACTTTCTCAACTTGGATCATATGCACTTATGATTGGAACTCTAGCAAGCATCCGCAACTACTAAAGATCATTAAGGTAAAACCCAACCATAGCATTAAAGTATCAAGGCCCCTTTATCCCATACGCAAACAACCTACTTACTCGGGTCTGTGCTTCTGTCACTCACGCCACCCACCATAAGCAAATCATGAACATATTGCAAACCCCACAGCGGGAATCCCTCACGCTTGCACGACACGGAGAGTGCCATAGGATAGCACCAATAATAAAACATGCAACTCAAACCAATCACGATCATCAAATAACCCATAGGACAAAACGGATCTACTCAAACATCATAGGATAGCCATACATCTTTGGGAAATAATATATAGCGTTGAGCACCATGTTTAAGTAGAGATTACAACGGGTAAGAGAGAGGTTACACCGCTGTAGATAGAGGGGGGGAAGGTGATGGAGATGTTGGTGACGATGGCGGAGGTGTTGGTGAAGATCGCGGTGATGATGATGGTGGCCACGGCAGCGTTCCGGCGCCACCGGAAGAGAGGGGGCCCCTTCTTATTCTTCTTCCTTGACCTCCTCCCTAGATGGGAGAAGGGTTTCCCCTCTGGTCCTTAGACTCCATGAAGTGGGAGGGGCGAGAGCCCCTCCGAGATTGGATCTGTCTCTCTGTCTCTCTCTGTTTCTGCGTTCTCCTCTACTGCACTTTCACCGTTTCGTATATATATGGAGATCCGTAACTCCGATTGGACTGAAACCTTCGCCGTGATTTTTTTTCTAAAAATTAGCTTTCTTGCGGCCGAAGAAGGGCATCAACCGCCTTACGGGTGGCCCACGAGGGTCAGGGGCGCGCCCCCTGCCTCGTGGCCACCTCGGGCATCGTCTCGCGATGATTCTTCATCCCATATTCTCCTAATATTCCAAAAATATTCTCTGTCCGTTTTTATCCTATTTGGATTCCGTTTGATATGGGGTTTCTGCGAAACATAAAACATGCAACAAGCAGGAACTGGCACTGGGCACTGGATCAATATGTTAGTCCCAAAAATAGTATAAAAAGATGCCAAAAGTATATGAAAGTTGTATAATATTGGCATGGAACAATCAAAAATTATAGATATAA
Source organism: Triticum aestivum (assembly GCF_018294505.1). NCBI lineage: Eukaryota > Viridiplantae > Streptophyta > Magnoliopsida > Poales > Poaceae > Triticum > Triticum aestivum. The sequence goes on along the minus strand of NC_057808.1, from coordinate 460,249,515 downwards.
CGGAGACGTATCAGCCGACGCCTTCCCCGGTGCAGGAGGATGTGCGGTTGCGACGCCTTCCCGGCGCAGGAGGATGCGTGGCGACGCAGTCTGTGCCACCAGCGAGCGGAGAAAGTGGCGACGGAGGTGGCCGAGGGCGAGGGGATGGCGGCGGTGGTGGGAACCCTGGCTGCTGGGTCTGTCACTCGATTTTTTTAGAGGTGTGTGTAAAGGAAACACGAGAGGATATTTCATATGTGCGAGAGAGTGAGGGAGGTGGGTATGGGGAGGTTAGCGCTAAGTGGGGAGGGTGGGTTTAACCAAACAACACATTGTGTTAACATCGTTGCAAGACATGTGTTGCTGTAGGGGGGTTCTTGTTGTAGTGCACCAACCCAAGACCCACACGCTTCCGAAGAACAAAGTGAAGGCCCTCAACCAAATGAACAATATCAAGGGCAAGATCAACCTCAAGATGGTGGTGAACCACCAAGTGATGCCCAAGGTCAAGTTCTCTCCATCGAGCAAGTTAAGATCAAGAGCAAGCTCAAGATCAAGAACGAGCTCAAGATGACACTCAAGATGATCAAGTTTCCACTCCTCAACTCAATCCTGAGGAGGAATTGGAGCGTCGTGCCGCTAAGATTGCATCCAAGCTCACTACCAAGAATCATCTCATGACGAATGTGCTTGGAAGCTTAATAAAGGGGATAAGCACTCGTAGACAATTAGCAAACTATTGGGAACATCACACATTTGTTTCTTGTGTTGAACCCCAAAAGGTCTATGAGGCGCTCGAGGATCCGGATTGGCTTAATGTCATGCATGAAGATCTCAACAACTTCGAGCACAACAAGGTGTGGATATTGATGCCAAGGCCAACGGGGAACCATAATGTCATTGGAACCAAGTGGATATTCAAGAACAAGCAAGATGCTCATGGAATTATCATTCGCAACAAGGCTCGTTCGGTAGCACAAGGCTACTCCCAAGTCGAGGGTATCGACTACGGTGAAACCTTTGCTCCCGTTGCTCACCTTGAATCTATTCGTTTTTTGATTGCTTATGCTTCTCATCATAACTTCAAGTTGCAACAAATGGATGTGAAGAGTGCTTTTCTTAATGGTCCCATTAATGAGTTGGTGTATGTCAAACAACCCCCCGGGTTCGAGGATCCCTATTTCCTCGATCATGTGTACCAACTCGACAAGGCACTCTATGGCCTTAAACAAGCCCCACGAGCGTGGTATGACCACCTTACCGAGTTGTTGCAAGATCGTGGGTTTGAAATTGGGAAAATCGACCCCACTCTTTTTACTAAGAAGGTTAAAGGGGAGTTGTTTGTGTGCCAACTATATGTTGATTATATTATCTTTGGTTTCCCTAACAAAGCTTTCAATGAGGAATTTGCCGCTCTCATGACCTCAAAGTTCAAGATGTCCATGATGGGAGAGTTGAAGTTCTTTCTCGGGTTCGAATTCAAGCAAAGAAGAGAAGGAACCTTCATCAACCGAGCCAAATACACTCAAGACATGCTCAAGATATTCAAGCTAAGTGATGTCAAGCCGGCTTCCACTCCAATGCCCGTCAAATGCCAACTTGACATAGATCCCAATGGTAAAGCGGTGGATCAAAAGGCATATTGCTCCATGATTGGCTCCTTGCTTTACCTTTGTGCATCTAGACCGGATATCATGTTGAGTGTGGGAATTTGTGCACGGTTTCAAGCCGCACCTAAGGAAAGCCACTATGTGGCGGTTAAGTGAATCTTTCGATATTTGGCTCATACCCCAAACTTTGGCTTATGGTACCCAAGAGAAGCAAACTTCAACCTTGTGGGCTATTCGGACACCGATTGGGCGGGAGACAAAGTCGATAGGAAGTCAATTTCCGGAGGGTGCCAATTCCTTGGTTGCTCTTTGGTGAGTTGATCTTCTAAGAAGCAAAGTTGTGTGTCTCTCTCGTCCACCGAAGCGGAGTATGTGGCCGCCGGTAGTTGTTGTGCACAACTTCTATGGATGAGGCAAACTTTAAAGGATTATAGTGTCACTTGTGACAAAGTGCCTCTTTGGTGTGAGAATGAAAGTGCCATCAAGATTTCTCTCAACCCGGTGCAACACTTCAAGACGAAGCATATTGAGATTTGGTATCACTTCATCCGGGATCATATTAGGCGCGGGGAGATCGAGCTCAACTATGTCAACACTCATGATAACCTTGCAGATATCTTCACAAAGCCCTTGCATGAAGCAAGATTTTGCGAGTTAAGGCATGAGCTAAATATCATTGATTCGAGCAATGTGGCTTGAACCCTTGCACACCCCACCATACTCATCTTGATGTCTTATTTAGGTGTAGGCATGGACATAGGCAGAGTGTTGTTCTCTCAATGAACTCTCCCTCCCCCCATTATGCATAAAGTGATCAACTCTTTCACATTAGCCATCTTTGATGGTACTTGTGCTTCAAAGACGAGTTTTAGTCATGGGCCCAAGGATAATTCTTCGCGGTGCCATACCAATTGACTCAAACATAGGTGGCTCTGGCCACCGCCCTCTCCTTGGAGAGGTGGTGTTTTGTGTTTGCGTTGCCCTTTGTTGTTCTTTGTCCCGCGCTTGTGTTTGTGTTGCTTCGTGTGTGTGCCTTTTTGTGTGTCCAGTTGCTTGTAGGTTGCGTTGCAAAGGCCGTGTTTCTCTTTTCTAGTCGAAACTTGCATTTTCTTGGGGTTACGGTACTACCGTGGCAAGCCACAATACTACCGCAGGAGATGGGGTGCCCTGTGCGTGCACAGATGCATCTCCGGCACGGTACTACCGCTTCCATTTGCGGCAGTTAGTTTTTACTACTGCTGGAAGAGCGGTACTACCGCCCTGCGTGCGGTACTTCCGGCCGGGCGGTACTACCACGATGATCCGCGGTACTACCGCGCCGTCGCGAGCAGGTGGGGGTCAAGAGCGGGCAGGGGGAGTTCCAACTCCCCCATACCCATTCAACTCAGTTTCCCCACTTCTTCTCTCTCTCTCTCTCTCTTCTGCCCAAGAACGGCGCCGGAGGACCTCGCCGGATCTCCATCTCCGGCCTCTCTCCTCGTATTCCGACTGGTGGGATCGATCCCCACCTCGCCCTCTTGCCATGGAATAAGGTTTCTCCCCGTATCCCTCTCTCTTTGCTTCGTGGTTTTGCTTCCAGGTTTTGGGGAGATGCATGTTGTTCTTGAGATTTTAGGACAAATCTTTGCAAGAGAAGGATGTAGGAGAGTAGTAGTGCAGTAGAGATGCTATTTGGTATGTTGCCACACGGTATTTTAGATCAACCGTAGTACCGCTCCCAAGTTGCGGATGTGCCTAGATCCATATCGTGCCATATTTCGTTCCGGGCGGTACTACCGCTCCTCCCGTGCGGTACTACAGCTCTGGCCGCATCCGCCTCACGCGGTACTACCGCTCCTCTGGAGCGGTACTACCGCCCGTGGCGCGGAAGTAAATTTTTTCTTCCACTCTAAACGCGGCACTACCATGCCATCCCGGTGCGGTACTACCGCGGCTAGAGTAGCAGTAAATTTTTACTTCCCCTTAGTGGTGCGGTACTACCGTTGACTTCGAAACTACCTTGTGGCAACTACCCAATCTTATTTCTACATGTTTCGTTTGCTTTGGCTGTGGTCTTTGCATTGATTCTTCTCGTTTCTCTCGTGTGTTCTTGTGTGTGTCATAGGTGGTGGCTCAAGTGCGAGTGCAAGGCGCTCGAATCCCAGTCGTGACACAAGCTCCAAGCGTCTGCGCAACCAAGAGGCTCAGGAGGGCTCCAATGCCCCACAACGCCGCGCCAAGACCACAGCTTCCAAGATCAAGGAGCCCACTATGAGCATGGATGAGATGCCTCTCTCTGAGTTCATCCATTGGAGGAGGATCAACCCCTATGTGCACCCTCGTGAGAATGTTCGAGGCAATGATCTTTTCTGTACCAAGCACCAGAATCTCATCTACCTCGATGTGATTAAGTCCAAGCAGAACATCTATGTTCCAGTTCAGTGGATTGACTTGAATCATATGAGGAATGACCGGGCATACTTTGGTGAGGCATTGGATGCAGTGGAGCAGTTTGGTATTGAAGATTTCATCTCGTTCCACAAGGACTTTGACCCCGAGATCGTGGCTCAATTCTTTGCCTCTGTCCACTTCCACACGGATGAGGCAAGGACCATGACTTGGATGACCAATGGGAAGAGGTTGTCTACTACATGGAAGGATTTCATGGACATGCTGAATGTTCTTGATGAGGGCCTCTCTGTACCTGTTGGTGCCCGCCCTCATGGCAACCCGAAGTCCACAAACAAGAACAAGCTTCAGCCCTACTACGTGGAGAAGATGTTGGCCAACAACAAGAAGGCTTGGGTGCTCAACTCCTACTTGGATGTCATGCACTGGATCTTCCGCAACACCCGCTTTCCGCGCATTGGTGACAAGGACAAGGTGCATGCTTATCTCGTTGATATGTTGCTTCTTTGTGAGAAGGCCCGTGTCCAAGTTCCTGGAATTCTTGATGTCCCTCACATTATGTGGTGTGAGCTCTGGTTTGCGGTCTTCAATCGCAAAGTGCCTATCTATGGACCATACCTGCAGCTCTTGATCTCGCAGACTTGGGAGAAGCTCTTTCCCCTAGAGGAGTTTCTTGCTCCCAACTGGATTCGTCATGAGCCCATCAGGCTACGTCAGAAGAACAAGTGGGCCAATACCACCACCAGGGCTGAGGCCGCACAGATGGAGGTTGATGAGGAGGAGGCTGAGGAGGAGGTGGCTGCTGATTGTGCTGAGGGGTCCGCTCCTCCGTCTGCTGAGCCATCTTGGGCTAAGAAGCTCAAGGACAAGATGAAGACTCTTCTCTGCATGCAGGCTAAGGGACAGAACAGAACTCACGTTGCTCAGTAGGAGAGTCGCCGGCGCGACAAGAGGATTTTGAGGACCTTTGGCGACTAGGTTTTGAGCGGGTCAGAGAAGGAAATCACTCCGGAGGCTGCCTGGATGGCGAAGCAGGGCTACAAGTAGTCTGAGTCCGAGGAGGAGTCTATTCCCGCTGCCGACACCAATGAGGAGGTTGATGGATGATCACTGCATGCAAGCTACCACATGTGTCGTAGGTGCCCTCTCTGCCCTTTTGGTGTCTCGATGCCAAAGGGGGAGAGAGTGTAGAATTTGCGTGTTGAGTCTTGTTGCTTTCGTGCTTTCGTTTCGTTGTTCATCAGGTTTAGGTGTTCTAATATAGCTTTTGTTAACCAAAGTTGAAACTTTAGTATGTTCCTTTATCCTGACAGGGAAAGGTGGTTTCTTAATATAAGCAGAAGGAACAACTGGATCAACATTATAAACTACAGTTTCTTTTTTAACTGGTACCGATTCCTTAATTTCTTCTTTAATAGGTGGGTGATATTTAAACCACTTCTCTTTAGGGAGACCAACATGAGTAGCAAATGATTCACAAAAGGAGGCTACTATCTCAGAGTCAAGTCCATATTTAGTGCTAAACTTTTGAAAAGCATCGGTGTTCATAAAATATTAAACACAATCATACTTAAGATTAATACCGGACTCTTTACCTTCGTCGAGTTCCCAATCTTCGGAGTTGCGTTTAATTCTTTTCAAAAGATCCCATCAGAATTCAATAGTCTTCTTCATAAAAGAACCAGCACAAGAAGTGCCGAGCATGATTTGATCATTACGAGAAAGCCGAGCATAAAAGTTCTGGATAATAATTTCTTTTGAGAGCTCATGATTAGGGCATGAATATAACATTGAATTAAGCCTCCCCCAAGCTAGAGCGATACTTTCTCCTTCACGAGGCCAAAATTTATATATATAATTCCGATCACGATGAACTAGATGCATAGGATAAATTTTTTGGTGGAACTCCAATTTCAAACGAATCCAATTCCAAGATCCAATATCATCGCATAGCCTATACCAGGCCAATGCTTTTCCCTTCAAAGATAAAGGGAAAACCTTTTTCATATCATCTTCGGGTAAACCTGCAAGCTTAAACAATCCACAAATTTGTTCCACATATATCAAGTGCATATCAGGATGTTCTGTTCATCTCCTGCATAAGGATTAACTAGCAGTTGTTCTATCATACTCGAAGGAATTTCATATTCAATATTTTCAGTAGGTGCAGTAGGTTGAGGGGTAGCTAATTGTGGTTTCGGTCGAGGTGAAGATACCCCGAACAAACCACTCAAAGGATTATTCTCCATAGTAACAAGTGACAATAAATTTCAGCACACTATACAAATGTTTCCTTACCAAAGGCGCTTCACTCCCCGGCAACGGCACCAGAAAATTGCCTTGATGACCCACAAGTATAGGGGATCAATTGTAGCTCTTTTCGATAAAGAGTGTCGAAGCCAGCGAGGAGCAGAAGGAAATGACAAGTAGTTTTCAGTAAGGTAATGTCTGCAAGTGCTGAAATTGTAAGTAACTGAGTAGTTTGATAGCAAGATAATTTGTAACAGGCAAGTAACAATAGTAGTAGCAAAAGTGCAGCAAGGTAGCCCGATTCTTTTGAGGCAAAGGACAGCCCAAAACGGTCTCTTATGATAAGAAAAGCGTTCTTGAGGGTACACGGGAATTTCATCTAGTCACTTTCATCATGTTGGTTCGATTTGTGCTTAGGTGATGTTCTTACTTGAATAAACGTCCTACTTATGATTAACCCTCCCGCAAGCATCCGCAACTACGGGAAAAGTATTAAGAATAAATTCTAACCATAGCATTAAACTTTTGGATCCAATCGGTCCCTTATGGAATAGCGCATAAACTGGGGTTTAAGCTTCTGTCACTCTCGCAACCCATCATCTAATAACTACTCCACAATGCATTCCCTTAGGCCCAAATATGGTGAAGTGTCATGTAGTCGACGTTGTAAGGGCATATTTCTCCCTGTGTGGTTTTGGTGATTGATGACAATGCTTTTGTGGACTAATCGTGCGCAGTGAGCATTTCAGATATATCATGTCTAGGCGCAAGACGATTCGGTGCCCCTCGGAACATATCAAAGACGGCGTTTCTCTACGTTTCTTTTCGGTGGACTTGAGTCGTAGGAAAGCCGTACTATTAGGAGGGGGTCCGCTTTGGAAAGGTTTGGGTGGAATCATCACGTACACATCTGTTCCTTTTGCACCACCTTTCCTTTGCCTCTTTGGAGCCACCACCATTTATCCGTGTCTTTGCAAAATGAAGGACTCCTAGTGATTGCTGTGCTGTGGCAAGTGGTAGTACTGCTCATGGGAGCAGTAGTACCGCATAGGCCCACGGTAGTACTGGTCGGGGACGCGGTAGTACCGCAGGCCCTTGCGGTAGTACCGCCCGCCGAGCGCGGTAGTACCGTGGCCTCGGGGCGGGCACAGTAGCACGAGCGGATGTAGGAGCGGATGTAACTTTTTACATCCGTGCCCTCGCGGTAGTACCGCCCCCTGTTTGCGGTAGTACCGTGTCAGATTTTTGCACAGATCGTAACTCAGCGGAAGTGGCCACAGATGTATTTTTATTCGTCCGTGCCTTCCTAGCCCAGAAAACTCTGCCTTGCGGTAGTACCGCAAGGGGGAGTGGTAGTATCGCTCCGGCGGTTCTACCGCCCTCTGCTTCAACGCAACAGGGCTGGTCTAGCTCCTGCAGCGCAAGCGGTAGTACCGCAGTGCCCCACGGTAGTACCGCAGTCCCTTGCGGTAGTACCTCATGTCTGGTGCGGCAGTACCGCAGGTCGCGGGCTGGATAAGTGGATAACGTTTGGATTTGTTCTATCACTATATAAGGGGAGTCTTCTTCTCCGAGTTGACTACCTCTTCCCTCCCAAGCTCCATTGTTGCTCAAAGCACCATTTTCACCCGATCTCTCTCCCTAGCCAATCAAACTTGTTGATTTTCTAGGGATTGGTTGAGAAGGCCCCGATCTACATTTCCACCAAGAGAAATTTGATTCCCCCCACTAATCCCTTGCGGATCTTGTTACTCTTGGGTGTGTGAGCACCCTACACGGTTAAGGTCACCACGGAGCCATAGTCCATTGCGGTGAAGCTTCGTGGTGTCGTTGGAGCCTCCAATTAAGTTGTGGAGATTGCCCCAACCTTGTTTGTAGAGGTTCGGTCGCCGCCTCCAAGGGCACCAATAGTGGAATCACGGCATCACGCATTGTGTGAGGGCGTGAGGAGAATACCGTGGCCCTAGTGGCTTCTTGGGAAGCATTGTGCCTCCACACCGCTCCAACGGAGACGTACTTCCTCTCAAAGGGAAGGAACTTTGGTAACACATCCTCGCCTATTCACCCCCCTCTAGTCAACTATATCGATCCTTTCAGACGTTCACATGACACCACTAAGGGAATCACAACATACATGCTATCAAAATATCAAACACATATCAAGTTCACATGATTACTTGCAACATGATTTCTCCCGTGACCTCCAGAACAAAAGTAACTACTCACAAATGATAATCATGCTTAAGATCAGAGGGGTATTAAATAGCATATTGGATCTGAACATATAATGTTCCACCGAATAAACCATATAGTAATCAACTACAAGATGTAATCAACACTATTAGTCACCCACAAGCACCAATCTATAGTTCCGGTAACAAGATTGAACGCAAGAGATGAACTAGGGTTTGAGATGAGATGGTGTTGTTGAAGATGTTGATGGAGATAGCCCTCCCCAAGATGGGAGAGTTGTTGGTGATGATGATGATGATGATTTCCCCCTCCGGGAGGGAAGTTCCCCCGGCGGAATCGCTCCGCCGGAGGGCAAAAGTGCTCCTGCCCAAGTTCCGCCTCGAGACAGCAGCGCTCCGTCCCAAAAGTCCTCTCCTTATTTTTTCTAGGTCAAAATGACTTATATACCAGAAGATGGGCACCGGAGGTGGGCCTGGGTGAGCACAACCCACCAGGGCGCGCTTGGGCTCCCTGGCGCGCCCAGGTGGGTTGTGCCCACCTGGTGGGCCCCCTCTGGTACTTATTTGTTCCAATATTCTTCAAATATTCCATAAAAATTCTCCGTGAAGTTTCAGCTTGTTTGAAGTTGTGCAGAATAGGTAGCCTGACGTAGCTTTTTCAGGTCCAGATTTCCAGCTGTCGGAATTCTCCCTCTTGGTGTGTACCTTGCAAATTATGAGAGAAAATGCATTAGAATTACTCCAGAAAGCATTATTATTCATAAAAACATCATAAATAACAGTAAGAAAACATGGTCCGGTTGCCGGCATGGTAGAGAAGGGAATGGGACACGAGCCGGCTCACAGGACTCAAGGCGCCGCCGTCTCCCATGCCCTACTCTTCCTCATTGGAGCCTGGAACCTGAACGGTGCCAGTGGACGTCAGATCGATGACGGATCCGTCCGGGGATGAGCCGCCGACGTCCACCATGATGCGGTTGCGTCGCCCGGACAGATGCCCCATACAGGGCGCCGGATAATGCGACTCCGCCTCGCCGATGTCCGTTGTCGCAAGGGTTGCCTCCACCTCCCGCGCCCGGTGCCTTGCACGGCGGGCACACTATGCCATGGCCTCGTGGGACGATGGGCGTCCCGAATATCGGCGCGCCAACGGAGGGGTTGCACGTCCGCCAGCGCGTTCGGACTCCAGACGGACCGCACGGCCTCTGCCGAGGCAGCTACGGCTGGCCTAGCGTCGGATCCATGCGCCATTTGGGCGGACGCAATGGATTTCCGACAGATGGAGTCCGAGCGCAGCTGTGCACGGGACTCCTCCCGGGCGCGCCGGAGCGCAAGCCAGACGACCATCTCCTCCTGGGGGTTGCGTAGGATGAGCTCGGGGTCGACGGATCTGGAGGTGAAGGATTCGGATCCGCGATCCGCCATGCCGGAAACGGCCGGAAGGAGCCGGAGATGAGCTTGGGTGGCGGAGGGGAGGGGAGTGAAGTGGCTAGGTTTTGGTCCGGCGAGCGGATGGGGAGGAATTTATGTGGGGTCGGGTAGGCGAGCGTGGGCCAGGTCCGACGTGGCGAGCGCGCCCGGTCGCCCCCATATCCGCACCATATTTGTGATGAATATGGGGGTGCCGGTCAGCTCGGGTGTTTGTGGGCCGTTTGAGGGGCTCGTCTGGGTCAAAAAATCGTGACCGAGCGGCCCGCCCGGGCGTATGAGGCGGGTTTGAGGCGCCCGGGTGTAGATGCTCTTATTGCACATCTAAGTGAGTTAATCAAGCATAAAAAAAGAAAAAAATACCACACGAATCTCCGTGTAAGATCAAGGGCATAGCACTTAGATGTGCAATACTTATGTCACATCTAGATGTATTTTAGCAAAACTATTGTTATAAAATATCACCTATGTGGGACATTATGTGGTTTGTTAGTTAATAAAAAATTACCGTGGAGGTTTCCCTCATAATTTCATGCGTAATTTTTTTATTGCAAAATGCTGAAAAAATACCATGTCAACATAATCTAAAACTACGTCTTGTCGGTAGTGGTATTTCGATCTACTTTTACGCTCTTCATACTATTCCTCACACTTCGATCAAAATGTTCTAAGCTCTCGCTTGCATGTATTTATTGTCATGTAACATGACTACGTCACTTGCATGTCACGTAGTATAAACAAATCAATCACCGCTTACATGTTTTCAACCAAATAATATTTTCTGGAGACATCACCACCAATTCCGATCAGTCGATTATCAATACTCCTTATTGTCACTCGCAAAGCACTCCTTAGGGCATCTCCAAAAGGGGCCTCAACCGCCCGCATACGTCGGGACCATGTGGTCCGGACGTGTTGTGGGCCTGCATCGATCCGCCAAGTGGTATGGGCATACTTTTTCCAGCAAAGTCAAGACAAACTCTGGGGGAAAAGGCTTTACGAGAGTCCGAATAGCAGACACATCGGACACCGACACCCCCGGCCCAACCAAAGCCTCATCAAAACCCCTCTCGGACCCCACGCCTCCATCCTCCCATTTTATCTCCTTCCATTTTTCCCTCCTGCCTTCGCCGCCGTTCCGCCACCCCGGCACACCCCATGCCGATACTCGACGAGTCCGTCACCTCCAGCGGTACACCCAGGAAGCAAGCCGCTTCTTCTCCGCCGTTGTTCCACATCTCTCCTCCGACCGCCACGCAGGTACCATCAGCTCCTACGGTACTCACCATGCCAGGAACTGTTCGATGAAATGCCCGTGCTAAATTTTTTTAGCCCTTGTTCTTTGAAGTAATGGATTCGGAATTGGAGTACATAAACGAGCAGGACTAGACGGATAAGACGGCGATGATGCAGGCGGTCCTTGCAGATGCGGAGCGTGCGGAAGAGCATGCTCTCAATTTCAAGGGATCGATGAAGGCTCATCGAGTGCTCAACTGCAACAGGGCCCGCAGCTATTTGACGCTGATGTACGACTACTTTGCCCCTGATAATCTTCACTGACTATTTTCACTGGCGGTTTCGAATGCGAAAAAATGTCTTCGATCGTCTCTACCATAGGGTCCGGTCGTTTGATGACCACTTCATCTTGAAGAAGGATGCCGTGGAAAGGATTGGATTTTCTGGTTATCAGAAGTGCACGGCCGCACTGCGGACGCTTGCATATGGCACGGCCGCTGATTCGTGGGACGAGTACCTATGGATACGTGAGAGCACATGCGGAGATGCCATGGTCAATTTTGCAACTGCTGTTGTCTCGGTGTTTGGACCTCAATACCTGAGAGAATCAAATGTCGAAGACACCGAGAGGCTCTTGACAATCTCTGAAGCAAGAGGGTGGCCAGGTTTGCTCGGATCTCTTGACTCCATGCATTGGAAATGGAAGAGCTTCCCAAAAGCTCTACAAGGGCAATATATGTGCCATGTTAAGAAGCCCACCATCATTCTTGACACGGTTGCATCACATGATCTTTGGATTTAGCATGCTTTTTTTGGGATGCTCGGGTCTCACAATGACATCAATATGCTGCAACGATAACCATTGTTTGCGAGATTGACTGAAAATAAAGTTCCTACTTGCCACTATACTGTCAATGGGCATGAGTAGTTACTATCTGGTTGATGGTATCTATCCTCCGTGGGCTACCTTTGTCAACACCATCTCTAAGCCAGAAAAAGGCTTGCTTTGTCCAAAGACAAGAAGCAACTAGAAAGGATGTTGAGAGGGCATTTGAAGTTCTGCAGACATGTTTTGCGGTTGTTCGTAGATTAGCTAATAAATGGGATGCAGAGACCTTGTGGGAGCTGATAACTTGTTGTGTGATCATACACAACATGATCATGTAGGATGAAGGTGATGGTGCTGCCGCAAGTCTTTAATTTGAGAAGATGGGTGATCCTATCGAACTTCCTGATAAGAATCTGGCCACATTTGAAGAGTTTGTTCAAATGCATCAACAAATTTGGCATTAAGCAACTCATGAGCAACTTAAGGAAGATTTGGTCAAGCATATGTGAGCAGTTAAAGGGAACAACAATATTTGAGTGTACATTCGCAAAAAAAACAATATTTGAGTGTAATATTTGAACTTATTCAAGTAGAACTACCGTTGCATTTGAAAATTTGAACTATGAAAAACTGGTAAAATCCCATCGAGCAACCTGGAAATCTGATACCACTTGATAGAGGCGAAGGTGTCCCGTCTTTCGATGAGATGGTAACCATCGTTTTGGTGGAAGTTGACTTTGACGATCCGACTACGAACGTGCGAAGACGTCGCGCCTTAGCAATCGCTAAACCAACTCTGAGAGGTTATTGACCACGCCGGAGCACGATCAACCTGACCACGAGGGTTTATTTCCTGCAAGCAAATGCAGAACAAGCAAGAAACTGAGATTGTAATCTGGATGTTATGAATTTAAGAGGAAAATTTTATTGATCAAATTGGGGTTTTGTGACGTCTTGGTCTGGTCGTTGAACACAAATGAAGGACGCGAGTTGCAGCTATGGCGAATTTTAATCTAAACAAAACCCAAGTGTAAACGTTGCCTTAAGGGTTGTATTTATAGGGGAAAAGGGAGGGGATTTCGTCCACCCTTGGCAAGGTGGGAGTAAAACACCTCCAGAGTTGTTTCCCCTACAATACCGACTCTAAAACCAGTCTATTTAGTAGTATTTTGAAATTACATGGGCCTTCCCCAAAACTAAGGTGACGCAACACCTATAATAAGCTATGGACGAAATTTATGAAAAGGGCATCTTGTATATTTCTTCCATGTCCTTGTATGTCATTATGGGGGCTTCCAAGTGCTGAAAACTCCATTTGTAACACTGTTCTGGTTCCCTTCGCGCGCGGCTTCATCTCCCAGTTTGATCCTGCTCCAGTGTTCATCTCTCTTGTCCATGATAGGCCCTTCATTAGCAACCAACACAAATGTATCTATTTTAGGGAGCATCATATTCTCATGAACATTTGAATTATTCCAAAAAAGGAAAGTATCTGATAATTTAATAATTGGGGTGCGCAAGTTATAGTAATTGGTCCAGTATATATAGTACTACCAGGAGCTGTGGGTGTAACTATGGTATTGATGTCCTCATCACGGCATTAATGCCGACCTCGACGTGCTCTGGGCCGGCGTGGTAAGCGGCACGTGCATCGGAAGAAAAGCACGGGAGGGGTGGGTGAGGGGTTTGGTGGTCAGAAGCGGGTGTGGGATCGGTCCGGACTCCCGCAAAGCACTCCCCTCCATGTCACCGCGTTTGTCTCCGGTTTGCGGGAGAATCGCATCCAGACTGCGTCGCGGACCAATAGAGGACCGTGTTGTATGGATTCCGTAGTCTGAACGGTTACGAAAGGTTTAAGGGTCGATGTTGAAGATGCCTTCGTGTCTTTCACCGAGCATGCCCTGGACCTCCGCCATATGCCCGGGGCCCGGCCGGCCGGCTACCCAACGCACGCAGCAAGGCTTGCCAGCCTATGCCTGCTATGGGCGTGGTGTGGCGCGCGATGACCTCACGAGATCCGCGGCACAGTGCGGGAGGAGCGCGAGCAATGGCGGCACACGGCATGGGCCATGCGGCACGAGGCGGACGAGCCCATCCCGCCGTGCTGGTAGAGAGCAGCCTCCGGCAAAGGACAAATAATTGCTATTGCGTTCTGGTGGAGCTAGCTGGTCGCGCGCGCGCAGCCAGGTAGAGTGGAGTGTGGTCTCCATCAGAGACAAGCATGGCGCCGCCTGCTGCGTGCTGCCATCGTTCGATCGACCACGTACGGCCGGCTAGCTTGCATGAACTTTGCTGCGCCCTACCGGTCGTTGCACAGAGCAAGGAATCTTTGTTCGACGAGATCTCCGGTCGACGGTAACTGGACTGCTTCCCACTTTATTTGCAACTTTAAAAGAGAAAATTAGAATGTTTTGACCTGAGGAAGAAGGAACTTATAATTATGCAATAAGTGTATTTTTTCCCAGGAAAAGGAACTTATAATTGTGCAATATGCAGTCACATATGGTGAGGAAAGTTCCGTCCCATTATTAGACCATGTACTATGCTTTTGTCTACAGTAGTTAATAACAGGTAGTACAAGCTACCTACTGCGTGATTAATACGCGGAAGAAAATAGCAGAATCCATGATACTGACAAGGCCAAACCAACCGTCGAACAAAGAAAGATTGTCCACGGAGAAGCAAGCTGGTGCACGCTACTAAACTACTACTGAGGTAGTGTGGTTAAGGCGAAAACGTAGTACCATGCATGTCAAACACACCAGGTGTCGGAGTAAATGGCCACGGGTAACCTAACCGACTACCCGTGGTTCTTCAAAAATTATCAGGCCATTTGAGCCTTCAAGCGTTCGAAGCATTGGCCCGACCGACTACCCCAGGGGCCGACTCTCCGAAGGCGACCCGGCCCCGGTAACCTCCCCCAATATAGTTGCGAGATGGACGACTCCAGGATGCCGGCGCCAAGAGGACCGACTTCCAAGAGACGGCCATGAAGCACGCCGACTCCAAAAAGCCGGCCAAGACCGCACCCAACAGAACTACACCCACATAACGGTGACAAGACGAGGTGTGGCCGCAGTGCGGCCCACTACCCTCGAAGCCCGAGGCAGGCATGGCCACAGGACGCCGTACGGGCCAGCCATCTCCCGTCCGGCTCGGCACTGTAGCCATGCTGGCCTCAACGTCATGCACGACAGACGCCAGTACGGCCCACGGGCGGCTGGCCCCTTTAGCCAGAGAGAGGCGCGAAGGCGGCCCGGCCTCCCCAGTCGGCCAGGGGCGTAGCCGGCCCCCAGAAGCCGGCTACCCCCCTCCCTCGAAGCATGTGCCACATTAAGAAGACAAGACGAGGTAAGGCTACAGTGAGAGCCCTCGAGGCGGCACACTGTAGCCACGCTTACCTCGACAAAGCCCTCGTCATCAGGGACGAGGCTACAGTAAGTAGCCGCCGACAACACCCCCAGGCAGTGGGGCCGGCCTGTCGACCAAGAGGTCGGCAGCCGGCGGGACCCACCAGTCGGCGGGCCCCAATGGCCGGCGAAGAAGCCGGCGAGCACAGACACTGACGACTGGGACCCGCGCCCAGCCGGATTACAATTGTACCCCCGGGGGGTAGGCCTATATAACCCCCCGGGGCACCCATGCAAAGGGTTGGCTTCTTAGAGTTACACACGCACCATATAAAGAGGGAAGTAAGAGCTAGCCTTGTTCTTCTTCTCCCTTGAACCCGATAGCTCAAGGAGCATTTGTAGCTACTCGTTCTGATATAGTGATCATGCGGAGACCCCGCAGAGCAGGATTAGGGGTGTTATCTCCACGGAGAGCCCCGAACCTGGGTAAGATTCGCCGGCGTGCATGTCTTCGCCTCATCCCGTTTCCAGGCACCGGTGATGTCTTACTGGCTCCCACCATGATAAGCCACCCGTTGGCATATGTCGCACCTACCACCCGACATTTGGCGCCCACCGTGGGGCCAGGTGCACCGTCGTCCGGAGACCTGTTCTGGACGGGAACCCTTTTCCTCCCCCGCGAGCGCAGCTAGCCTGCTGCGCCCGATGGCGTTTGCCTCGACGCGCTGCAAGGCGTCGACGACGCCTGCGCGGCGAGCTGCCTCGCCGAGCTGCTCGGCAAGACTCGCATCTCCGACGAGCTCGCGTCCGACGCGGGCACAGACTACCCCGAGAGCCGCCTCGTCAGCCTCCTCGACCAGCTTCACGTCTCCAGCGAGCCTGCTGCAGACTTGGAGTCGGTCGGCTCCACCGACCCGATGCTCGTCGATTCCAACACGGCATCGCTCGACGCCTACCCCTCCGACGTGGTGGTATTCGATGACCCACTCCCTCGAGCTGACAGCGGCAGCAGCGCTTTCACCGAAGTGTTGGTCATCAGCCACGCCGCCGACTCGGGCGAGAACGCCCACGACGCCCTGCAAGCGGCGATGCACGACCTATCCGTCCCCATCCCGGCCGACGCCGACGCCGAGACCTTGGAGGCACGCCGCCTCGCCCTCGTCGCGGAAGGCCAGAAGATAGCCTCCATGAGACGCCTCACCGAGGCCCACCAGCGCGAAGTCGACCGCGCCGCCTTCGGTACGTCGCCACGTAGCGGACCGAGCCGAGCCGGCTTCGTCCAGAAGCGCGGCGCGGCTATCGCCAGCATGCTGGGGGCAGATCGCCCCGTCTACGCCACCCCGCTCGAGAATCTACGAGCCGCTCAGGCGGCCGCTGAAGAGCTAAATGGGTTGGGAGCCGATGAGCTCCCCTACATGACAAGGCGGATCCAGCAGCTGATCGACGAGGCTGCAGAACGGCACGAAGCCGGCGCCCGCGCTGATAGTCATCCCCCGCGCCGGGAGCACGCCGCGACGTCCCGCTCGCCGACTGCGAGCGGCGCCCGCCAGAGGAAAGACAAGGAGCCGGCTGCTAGCCGCAGCCGGACTCGTATCACCATCGAGCGCGACGCGGAAGGCCGCCCTCGAGCGGTGGAGCGCCAAGGAAATCTGCCTCCTTCCCCGCCTCGAGGGGAGAGATGTCCCTCCCCGCCGCCTGTCACGCATCCGACCCTTGGTGGCCGACTAGGCCGCCGCGAAGGAGTCGGCGAGAACGACACCCGCCACCGGATCGACTGCCTAGCTCGATCCCTGGCGCTAGAAGAAGAAGACGATGTCGGGCCGCCATGCTTTGGCCCCCGCATCCGCGACGAGCCCTTCCCCAAAGGGTTCTCGCTCCCCAGTGACACGCCCAAGTACAATGGCTCTGTGAAGGCGGAAGATTGGCTCATCGACTATTCTACTGCGGTCAGCATAGCCAACGGCAACCGACGCGTAGCCGTGAAATACGTCCCCCTCATGCTGCAAGGCACGGCGCGCACCTGGCTCAACAGCCTCAAGCCCTACAGCATCAACAGCTGGCTGGACTTCACAGAAGTCTTCGTCCGCAACTTCACCAGCACGTACAAGCGGCCTCCCAAGCCTCGCCAGCTCTCCCTATGCGTCCAAGGGCCCAACGAGTCGACCCGCGACTACCTCACGCGGTGGGCCGAGCTCCGCAACTCCTGCGAGGGGGTGCACGAGGTTCAGGCCATCGAGTACTTCACCGCCGGGTGCCGAGAGGGCACCCTCCTCAAGCACCGACTCCTCTGCGACGAGCCGGCTACCCTCGACGAACTGCTGATCATCGCGGACAAGTACGCCACGGCCGACTCCTCGATGAAGACCGAGCTCCGAGTGGACGCGTTTGGGAAGGTGCTCGCTCCGGCTCCCAAGACGCCGGCTGGCGACTCCAATCGGCGCCCCTACCAGAACGATCACAAGCGCAAGGCCCCCATGCCGCCTTCCACCAGTCGGCAGGTGGCCACAGTTGAAGATGAGCAGCCCGAAGAGCGGCCCGCTCCCAAGAAGAAGGGTGGCAGGCCGGCTTGGCAGCCGGCTTTCTCTTACGAGTAGACTCTCGACGCCCCCTGCAAGTTCCACAGCGGCGCGAAGCCGTCCAACCACACGACCCGAAAATGCCACTGGCTCACTCGAATCTCCAAGGGCGAAGGGCTGGTGCCGCCTCCGCCTCCCGGCCCGCCGCCTCCAGCCCCCCAGCAGCCGGCGGCTCGGCCGGCAGTCGGAGCCATTCAAGATGAGTTCCCTGAAGAGCACGCCGCCTACGTCGTCTTCACAAGCCAAGTCGAAGACAAGCGTAGTCGGCGCCGTCAGCATCAAGAGGTCAACGCAGTCGCCTCTAGCGCCCCCGAGTTCATGCACTGGTCCGAGAAGCCCATCAACTGGAGCCAGGCCGACCACCCAGAGGTGATGCCATCCCCTGGCTCCTATGCACTAGTCTTGGATGTTACCCTCGCAACGGAGAGGCGAGCTGCCCGATTCTCCCGCGTCCTGATAGATGGCGGAAGCAGTATCAATATACTGTACCGCGATACCATGGAGAAGCTGAACATCAAGGCGAAGCAGCTCATGCCAAGCCGGACCGTGTTCCATGGCATCGTCCCCGGCTTGTCTTGTTCCCCGATCGGCAAGATCAAGATGGATGTTCTCTTCGGAGACAAGGATCATTTTCGCCGAGAAGCGATCTGGTTTGAGGTAGTGGATCTGGAGAGCCCCTACCATGCTTTGCTTGGCCGACCTGCTCTGGCCAAGTTCATGGCTGTGCCCCACTACGCCTACCTGAAGATGAAGATGCCGAACTCGAAGGGGATCATCACTGTAGCCGGCGACTACAAGAAGTCCATCGAGTGCGCCATGGCCAGCAGCCGGCTGGCCGAGTCCCTCGTTGTTTCAGAAGAGAAGAAGATGCTGGAGCGGATTGTGGCCATGGTCGGCAAGCAGCCAGCCCTGTCCCCCAACCCCAAAGATTGTGATGCACAGGGCTCCTTCCAGCCGGCCAAGGAGACGAAGAGGATACCTCTGGACCCGGAGAATCCGGAAAGGTTTGCTGTCATTGGGGCAAACCTGGACAGTAAATAGGAAGGCGAGCTCGTCGACTTCCTCCGTGAGAATCGAGACATTTTTGCATGGTCCCCAGAGGACATGCCGGGTGTCCCGAAGGATTTCGCCGAGCACAAATTGCACGTCCGAGCCGATGCGAAGCCGGTCAAGCAGCCCCTTCGCCGACTGTCAGAAGAGAAGCGAAGAATCGTAGGAGAAGAGATAGCCCGGCTCCTCGCCGCTGGCTTTATTATGGAAGTATTTTTTCCAGAGTGGCTTGCCAACCCAGTTTTGGTGTTGAAGAAGAACAACAAGTGGCGCATGTGTATAGACTACACCAGCCTCAACAAGGCCTGCCCCAAGGATCCGTTTGCTTTGCCACGGATTGACCAAGTGATAGACTCCACAGCCGGATGCGAGCTGTTGAGTTTTTTGGATGCCTACTCAGGGTACCATCAGATCAAGTTGGACCCAGCAGACCGCCTGAAGACTGCCTTCATCACACCATTTGGAGCTTTCTGTTACCTGACTATGACATTCGGCTTAAGGAATGCCGGTGCCACTTTTCAGCGTTGCATGCAGAAATGCCTCCTCAAGCAACTCGGCAGAAATGCCCACGTCTATGTAGACGACATTGTGGTGAAGACAGAGAAGCGCGGCACCCTGCTGGAAGACCTCAAAGAAACATTCGCCAACTTGCGCCGATTCCAAATCAAGCTCAACCCCGAGAAATGCGTGTTCGGAGTACCAGCCGGCCAGCTGCTAGGCTTTCTGGTCTCCGAACGCGGCATCGAGTGCAACCCTGTGAAGATCAAGGCCATCGAGAGGATGGAGATTCCCACCAAATTGCGAGATGTGCAGAAGTTCACCGGGTGCTTGGCCTCCCTAAACCGCTTTATCAGCCGGCTAGGAGAGAAGGCTCTCCCCCTGTACCGACTCATGAAGAAGTCCACTCACTTCGAGTGGAATGACCAAGCCGACCAAGCCTTCCATGAGCTGAAGAAGATGCTGACCACCCCACCTGTCCTGGCGGCACCGACTGAGAAGGAGCCCATGCTCCTCTACATTGCCGCGACTAGCCGAGTGGTCAGTACAGTTGTCGTGGTCCAGCGCCCGGAAGAAGGCCGAGCCCAGCTAGTCCAGAGGCCGGTGTATTATCTAAGCGAAGTACTATCCAGCTCAAAGCAAAACTACCCGCACTACCAGAAGATGTGCTATGGGGTGTACTTCGCCGCCAAGAAGCTGAAGCCCTACTTCCAAGAGCATCCCATCACGGTCGTGTGCACCGCCCCGCTTGCCGAGATCATAGGCAGCCGGGATGCATCCGGCCGGGTGGCTAAATGGGCCATTGCATTGGCACCATACACAATCTTCTACCAGCCCCGCACCGCCATCAGGTCCCAAGCATTGGCCGACTTCCTCGTCGACTGGGCCGAGACCCAGTACCTACCGCCGGCTCCCGACTCTACCCATTGGCGGATGCACTTCGACGGGTCCAAGATGCGCACCGGCTTGGGAGCCGGCATCGTCCTCACCTCTCCCAAAGGCGACAAACTCAGATACACGCTGCAAATCCACTTCGCCGCCTCCAACAACGTGGCCGAGTACGAGGCGCTCATACATGGGCTCCGGCTAGCCAAAGAGCTCGGCATACGCCGGATCCTGTGTTATGGCGACTCAGACTTGGTGGTCCAGCAGTCGTCTGGCGACTGGGACGCCAAGGACGCGAACATGGCGAGCTATCGATTCCTCGTCCAGCAGATCAGTGGGTACTTCGAAGGGTGTGAGTTCCTTCACGTGCCAAGGGCCGACAACGACCAAGCAGATGCCCTGGCACGGATCGGCTCCACCCGACAAGCTATACCGACCGGCGTCTCCCTCGAGCGCCTCCTCAAGCCATCCATCAAGCCGTCTCCAGAGTCGGACTCTATCTTCGTACCACCTGTCCCCGATGCAGTCGGATCCGACTGGAGGAACCCCGCAGCCGGCACGGGGACTTCGACAACTGGCCCGCCGACTGCCGTAGTCACGCCCGGCCCGGGGACTTCAGAACCCGGCCCGGGGACTGCAGCAGTCGGCCCGGGGACTGCAGCAACACAAGAAGCGGTGGCCGACTCCAATTTCACGCCACCCGACCCACCCACCCGATTCATGGTGGCCGCACTAACAGAAGAAGAAGTCACAGCTCCATCTTGGGCCCAGCCCATCCTCAGATTCCTAGTCAGCAGAGAGCTGCCGGCTGATGAGATCTCAGCAAGACTAGTGCAACGACGAGCCGGAGCATATGCAATAATCAACAGAGAGCTTGTCAAGCGCAGCGTCACTGGAGTCTTCCAGCGCTGTGTCGAGCCAGAAAAAGGAGTGGCAATCCTCAAGGATATCCATCAAGGCGAATGCGGCCACCACGCAGCCTCAAGATCACTTGTGGCCAAAGCTTTCCGCCATGGTTTCTTTTGGCCGACTGCTTTGGAAGATGCCAAAGAGATAGTCAAGAGCTGCAGAGGATGCCAAGTCTTCAGTTCCAAGCAACACCTGCCGGCTTCTGCACTGAAGACCATTCGCCTCACCTGGCCCTTTGCCGTCTGGGGACTGGACATGGTGGGCCCTTTCAAGACAGCCCGTGGCGGCTTGACACATCTGCTTGTCGCCGTGGACAAGTTCACAAAATGGATCGAAGCGAAGCCAATCAAGAAGCTGAACGGGCCGACTACCGTGACATTCATCACCGACATCACTACCCGGTACGGCGTACCGCACAGCATCATCACCGACAACGGCACAAACTTTGCCAAAGGAGCACTGGCACGTTTCTGCGCGACGCAGGGTATCCGACTGGACTTAGCGTCTGTTGCCCACCCGCAGTCAAACGGCCAGGTCGAGCGAGCAAATGGACTCATCCTCTCCGACATCAAGCCCCGACTGGTTGTACCACTGGAGCGATCGGCCGGCTGCTGGCTCGATGAGCTGCCGGCTGTCCTCTGGAGTCTGCGTACTACCCCCAACAAGTCAACCGGCTTCACTCCGTCGTTCTTCCTTGTATATGGTGCCGAGGCTGTCATCCCAACCGACATCGAGTTCGACTCGCCTCGGGTCACCATGTACACGGAGGCGGAGGCCAAGGAAGCAAGAGAAGACGGTGTCGACCTACTAGAAGAAGGCCGGCTGTTAGCACTCAGCCGGTCCGCCATCTACCAGCAAGGGTTGCGCCGTTACCACAACCGCAAGGTCAAGCCAAGATCCTTCCAAGAGGGCGACCTTGTGCTTCGGCTGATCCAGCGAACAGCCGGCCAGCACAAGCTCTCGGCCCCTTGGGAAGGCCCCTTCGTCATCAGCAAGGCACTAGGCAACGACTCCTACTACTTGATCGACGCGCAAAAACCAAGAGCACGCAAGAGGGATGACTCCGGCAAGGAGTCGGAGCGACCATGGAACGCGAACCTCCTGAGAAGATTTTACAGTTGAAAGCAGTATGTATCATGCTACCCTTTTTGTATTAAGTACGAAACAATAGGCCCCCCGAAGAGCACTCGGGGACTGCCTTCACTTATCTATGAGTGACGAGTATCACATCCATGAATGTATTATTACATTTGATTTCTTGTCTGGCACCGGGTTCGACTAGTCGGCCCGGGGACTGGCCGCCTTAAGCTATATTAAAAGTTCTACCTGAAGTCAGACAAGTAGTGTGCCGGCTCCCGAGTCCTCTCTTGTTGAAAGTCGCAGCTCGAAGAACCGACTGTCCGACTAGCAAGAGCCAAGGCAGAAAGGATGCCCACACAAAAAACGGCTAAGGACTAATGAACTTATATAGCGAAAAGACGGCCTCCAACCACGCTTGCCGGCTGTCAGAACAGCCGGCTGGCCAGCTTCCCAAACACTTAGCTATAATCCAACAAAGCTAGAGTACTTGCCCTCCCAATTGGCCAAGCACTTCTCCAGCCACAGATTGCAGAGCAACTGTCTGACTGGGGAGGCGGCAACCAAGGGAGGGCGGCAAAGGAAGCAGCAGAAGGATGAAAAGCAAAGAACAAGGAAAAGCCAAACACATGCATAGTCATATATACATATAAAGCCCCCAACAGGCCGGCAATCGACATAGTTCGAATACACCCCCAGTGGGTGGAATTGTGCAAACTTAACAGAATATTCTTCCAAAAGTGACAAGACGGGAGAATAAAAGATAGCAGACTAGACTAAAGGCGCGGTGCGGGAGCCGGGTTGGTCGGTGGAGACGGCGTCACCGGCTGAAGGAGTGGCCGGCTGGCGGGTCTCGGCTTGGTCACCGCCGGTGGCAGGCGGCGCGCCCGCGCGTGCCGTGTTACTGGAGGCGCGGTCAGGCTGAGGCTGGCCGGCTGCTCCACCATCCGGCCCGGCGTCTTCACCCTCCTCCTCCTCCTCTTCGCCCTCGTCGCTGGAGTCGATCTCCTCCGCCGAGTCTTCGCTGTCTGCCGGGTTCAGCCCGAACCACTCCTCCGGCTGGGCAACACCGTTGTCATCTACCTCAGGGGCGAAGGCGCTGGTGTCGGTGTAGTCGGCGATCGCCGAAGCCCGCCGGATGATAGCCGGCCGCGCCGGCTCCAGCTCTGTGTCAGCCTGCTGCCGCCAGGTAGCCAGCTGGTCCAGACTCAGGCCGGGATACCAGGCCTTGACGAACTCCAGCGCCCGCCTGGCGCCGGACCGAGCCGCCGAAGCCTTCCAGGCTTCAAAGCGGCCGACCGCCACCTCCAGCCAGTCGGCAGTCCGACTGGGGGTGCGGGAAACCACTTCGACAGGCCAGAGGGCGGCCAACATCTGCGCCCCGGCATGTTGAAGACGGCGGAGCAGTCGATGAGCCGGCTGGAGGCGGGCCTGGATCGCCAAGAGCTGCTCCTCCAGCGACCGGCTAGCGTTTGGCGCAATCTCAGCGCCAGCCTGCCTCCGTGCCTCGCGGCGGGCCTCGATGATCTGGTTGGCGGCGGTAGAGTAGCCAGGGAAGTACTCTGCGCAAGAAAGAAAGAGAAAGAAGAGAAACACCAAGTCAGAAAACGAGCCAAAAGCGGCAGGCGGCAAGAAAGGACGAAGAAGTAGGCGGCTTACCGTCAACCAAATCTTCGATCTGGCCATAGCCATTGATCAGCGTCTGCTTTGCTTCGGCCCAGCCAGCCGCCTCTGTCTCGTACTCGGCCTGGAGGGCGGCTTCGCTATCCTGCACCGCCTTCAGAGCCGCCTTGTGGCTCTCCTCCTGGTCGGCCAACCTCTTGGCCAGGCGGTCACGTTCCTGCACCAAGGCGGCAAACTCGGCCTCCTTGGCGCGAAGGGCGACCTGAGACCCTCCCAGCTGCTCCCTTAGACTGGCGTTGGCTGCTGCAGGGACGGCAGAGAAAGAAGAAGCAATAAGAAGAAGCAGAGGAAGATCCGACCCGACTGCTCAGCAGTCGGCCCGAATCTCGGGGACTACACCCAGTGGGTGCGCTGACGCGCCCCCACGTGAGATAAAGGACGAAGCACTTACCCCGGCTCTCATATAGGTCGGCGGCCTTCTGGGTCAGCTCCCGGGCCTGGGAGTTGAAGGCAGCCGCGCGAAGATTGTGGTAGTCCTGCAAGGCAGGCGGAAGAGCGAAGTAAGAGCAAGAATAGCAAAACTAGATCCAGTAAGAAGTTCCAAGCCGCCTGCTCAGCAGCCGGCTCGGAACTCGGGGACTACACCCAGTGGGTGCGCTGACGCGCCCCCACGGAAGAAACCAAGATAAAAAAGAAGCCAGATAGGAAGACTAACCCGGATGGCCGCCCACGTCGCAAGGAACTCGTCGTTGCACTTCCTCAGCGCCGAACCCTGGGCTTGGAGCCGAGACCGGACGTCTTGCGCGGCCACGTTCATCACGGCCGTCCCTCCCCCGGCGTCCACCCCGAGCTGGCGCTGGCCGCCTCCATATCCTGGGCCGACGAGCTGGAGCCCGCAGCCGGCTGCGGCTCTGATGCAGCCTTCTGCGGCTCTAACGCGGCCTTCCCCGTGCGCTGGCGTGACGGCATCCGGACCACCAGATCAGCCCCCGCGGCCGGCTCGCCTCCGGCCGATTGCCCAGGCGGCAGGTCAGGCCGGCCGCCTTGAGTCGCCCCAGTCGGCGGGGCTGGTCCCGCCGCCCTCTCTAGGATGACGACATCGTCATCCCTCTCCAGCCCCGGCCGGTCACCGCCGGTTTATTCTGGCGGGGGCTCTGGGGCCCCAGGCACCGCAACGTGCAGTGGGGTGACCAGCAAGGCCTCCTCAGCCATCGCCGCAGCCGCAGCCTCTGCTTGGGCCTTGGCTGCAGCGTTAGCGTGCGCCTTCGCCGCCTCCTCCTCCTGCGCCGCCTTGGCGGCGGCCGCCCTCAATACCTCCGCCTCCCGCGCCTCCCGCTCCTCCCGCGCCTCCCGCGCGTTCCGCTCCGTCGCCGCCAGAAGATCGGCACGGGGGTCCACGCGGCGAGTAGTGCTCCCAGATCCTCCCGGCGACCCAACGATGGAGGCAGCATCAGCTCGCTCAAGCGACAACGGAGCCCTGGTTTATTGGAGAAAAGACAAGGATTCAGGAGCTATCAGAGAAAAGAAAAAAGAATACATGAAGGAGTATATACTTACGCCGACACCGTCTGCGGCTGCTTCACCGTCTTGCGGAAGCGGGCCGCCTTCGCGGCCGCCCCCTCCCGCCTGGTCGCCGCTGCCCCACCTCGGGGCTTCTTCGGCCGACTGCCGAACAAGCCCGGCGCGGCGCGACGCTTTTGCCCGCCGCCCCGAGCAGGCGGCGCGGCGGAGGAACCCGCGCCGTGGCCAGGCGCCGGCTGGCTGCGTGGGACGACTTCAGCCTCGTCATCGTCCGGCCAGTCGTCGAAGCTGACTCCAAGCCCGGAGCCGCCTGCCTCGCCGCCGGCTTGGCCACCGCCCGCCTCGGTGTTGTCGTCCATAGCGGCCGCCCCCAAGTCGGGGTCCTCCAGATCATGCTCCGTCCGGTCGGGGACGAATCGGCGCTCCGCGTCCGACCCGCCTGCAGGCCGAAGAAGAGGGCTCTGTCGAGACAAGCCGACTGGTCAGAGTCAGCCAAAAGGAACTCGGCAATAAAACTGAGAGAAGGAAAAGAGAAAAAGAGAACATACCGTGGGCGGCGGATGAGCTCGGCAATATGGCTCCTTGCCGAACTGCCACTCTGCGGAGAGCTTGCAGTTCGCAAGGTAGTTCACCATATGGGCCACCTCGTCGTGCGGCATGTCTTTGGTGCACATCCGACTCGGATCGAGCTGGCCGCTCATCTGATAGATCAGATGAGGGCGGCTCTGGAGCGGGAGCACCCGGCGCGTGACGAAGGCGGCCAGCAGGTCGGGCCCCGACAAGCCCTCCGACTGGATCATCACCCGCAGTCGGGCGACAGCTGCGGCTCCAGCCGGCGTCAGCGTCACGGCCCGATAGGACCACTGGGGCCGCCTGCCCGCCGGTGGGCCGGCTACGTAAGCCGACAGATTGACGTAGTCGCCCTGCGGGGCGACGTTCTTCACGTAGAAGTATGACTTTTGCCATAGCTTCACCGACTGGATCAGCGTGATGACGGGGAAGGGGTTGTCGGCAGCCACCCTCCGCATCGCGATGAAGGCGCCACTCTGAGCCGGCACGCCCTGCATGCGCGTGCCCAGCTTGGACTGGAAGAACTCCCCCCAGAGCTCGAGGGTGGGGAGGACGCCGAGGTAGCCTTCGCACAAGGTGACGAAGGCGGACAGCAGCACCACCGTGTTCGGGGTGAGGTGGTGCGGCTGGAGTTGGGAGAACTCGAGAAAGGAGCGGAAGAAGGCGCTCACGGGCAAGCCGATTCCGCGCAAGAAATGCGAGCGGAAGACTACCCGCTCGCCTTCCTGCGGCTCCGGCGTAATCTCCTTCGCCGGCGCGAGACGGACCTCCACCTTGTCCGCGCCGGGCAGCCGCCGCGTCTTGCGGAGGAACTCGACGTGATCCTCATGGACGTTGGAGCCGTCCCAATCCCCGCCGTACTGCATCGTGGCGTGGGGCTGGCGAGAACGAGCGTGGCGGCGGAGGATCGAGTGGTGGAGTAGCGCGGCGGCGAGGCGCTGTTGCAAGAAAGGGCAGAAGGAAGAAGATGGCGGAAAGAGGAGGGGCGTGCGAGAGCCTGCCGCTCCCCCTCCCCCTACTTATAGCTTCGCACGGTGAAGCCGAGAAGGCAGGGTGTGGGGTGAGACGTGGGATTGACTGCACCCACTCCCCCCACGCCTCGCGATTATTACGCCCTAAAGGCGTGCCGAAACCGCCGCAGGAAGACGTGCGGGCGGCTTCAGGCCGCAGAGAATCTACGCCTGGGCCCGGGCGTAGGCGTGGCGGGCCCCCGGCCTGCGGCGACGTCCCGTCGCGCGCGTGGGCTGGCAGGCTTTTTAGCCAGGGGATGCCACGTGGTTCGCCGGCAGCAAGTGGCCGGCCCGCGGCCCGGTGCGCGCTCAGGCAGGCTCCCGCCCTCCGACTCCAAAAAATTTCGCCGAGACGGCGCATCCAACCAAAGTCGGCTCTCAGCTGCCGGCTCGTCAAGAAAGGAAGCTGACCGAGCTTCTCGACTCCCACCCAACCTCGAAGCTCAATCAGCTTCGGGGACTACTGTCGGAGTAAATGGCCACGGGTAGCCTAACCGACTACCCATGGTTCTTCAAAAATTATCAGGCCATTTGAGCCTTCAAGCGTTCGAAGCATTGGGCCGACTTCCCCCGGCCGACTACCCCAGGGGCCAACTCTCCAAAGGCGACCCGGCCCCAGTAACCTCCCCCAAGATAGTTGCGAGATGGCCGACTCCAGGAAGCCGGCGCCAAGAGGACCGACTTCCAAGAGCCGGCCATGAAGCACGCCGACTCCAAAAAGCCGGCCAAGACCGCACCCACCAGAACTACACCCACATAACGGTGACAAGACGGGGTGTGGCCACAGTGCGGCCCACTACCCCCGAAGCCCGAGGCAGGCATGGCCACAGGACGCCGTACGGGCCAGCCATCTCCCGTCCGGCTCGACACTGTAGCCATGCTGGCTTCAACGTCATCCACGACAGACGACAGTACGGCCCACGGGCGGCGGGCCCCTTTAGCCAGAGAGAGGCGCGAAGGCGGCCCGGCCTCCCCCAGTCGGTCAGGGGCGTAGCCGGCCCCCAGAAGCCGGCTACCCCCTCCCTCGAAGCATGTGCCACATTAAGGAGACAAGACGAGGTAAGGCTACAGTGAGAGCCCTCGAGGCGGCACACTGTAGCCACGCTTACCTCGACAAAGCCCTCCTCATCAGGGACGAGGCTACAGTAAGCAGCCGCCGACAAGACCCCCAGGCAGTGGGGCAGGCCTGTCGACCAAGAGGTCGGCAGCCGGCGGGACCCACCAGTCGGCGGGCCCCAATGGCCGGCGGAGAAGCCGGCGAGCACAGACACTGACGACTGGGACCCGCGCCCAGCCGGATTACAATTGTACCCCCGGGGGTAGGCCTATATAAACCCCCCGGGGCACCCATGCAAAGGGTTGGCTTCTTAGAGTTACACACACCATATAAAGAGGGAAGTAAGAGCTAGCCTTGTTCTTCTTCTCCCTTGAACCCGACAGCTCAAGGAGCATTTGTAGCTACTCGTTCTGATCTAGTGATCATGCGGAGACCCCGCAGAGCAGGACTAGGGGTGTTATCTCCACGGAGAGCCCCAAACCTGGGTAAGATTCGCCGGCGTGCATGTCTTCGCCTCATCCCGTTTTCAGGCACCGGTGACGTCTTACTGGCTGCCACCATGATAAGCCACCCGTTGGCATATGTCGCACCTACCACCCGACACCAGGGGAAGTGTACGGTTTATCTACAAGTAGTGGAGTAATATGACAAGAGGAAATACATACTCGGGGCAGCAACCGGATATACGTGCAACATGCTACTGTCCCACCCCTTAGCCTCGGGACCGAATATACGTGCGGCAGTAGGGTAGACCTACCTGAAGCGACGTACACAGATCATACGACTTCCGTATTTATACAGCAAAAAATGAATGCAGTGGCCTGTGGGTCGTCCTGGTCCCGGATAGACGTGAGTATACACCACACGCATGCAATGATGCAACAACCAATTAAAAGCTAGCGCCAGTGGTACAGGTCGTCGAAGAAGCAGAGCAGGTGCACTCAAATCCCCGGATAAGAGCATCTCCAGCCTGGGGGCGAGCCGGCGTAAAAAAGGGTCTGGGGGCGAGTTGGTCCCCAGTCGCCGCGCCCAGTTTTTTGTGAAAATTAAATTCCGGCGTAAACACGGCGCAAATTCAACCAAACTTCAGCGAGTTCATACATATTTAAAATATTTACAAAAAAAAACAACTACTAGGCCCGCCGTCACCCTCGCCGCTCCTCGCCGCCCGTTGCCCTTGCAGCTACATGCCGAGGAGGCTGTAGGACCGCATGTAGTCGCCGCCGCCGCCGTCGTCGTCGTCGTCGTCGCCTCCTCCGCGGCCGCCGTCACTGCTGCAACCCTCCCCAGGATTGGCGCGGCGGGTTGGACGGTCCGGGGGCGTCCTCGTCCTCGTCGCTGTCGAGGATTACCACGATGTGCTCGTTCTCGCGCCCACGCTTGCGGGCAGCTATCTCCTCCAGAGCCCGGCGCTGCCAGACCATCTCGTCGCGGAGGTAGTCGTCCCGCGCCCACCGTAGGGCGTCCTCCACTACTAGGAAAAGGGCTATAGCTAATATGGACATTAATGGCGCACCATGTATGTGGTGCGCCACTGCTATATAGCAGTGGCGCACCAGATACAGGTGCGCCATTAGTGTCCTCATTACTAATGGCGCACCACACACACGGTGCGCCATTACTAACAATTTTTTTTCCAAAACTATTAATGGCGCACCAAGGCACAGTGCGTCATTACTAGTTTTAACTAGTAATGGCGCACCACGCACTCTGTGCGCCACTACTAACAAATATTTTTTTACTTTTTTTGAAACTAGTAATGGCGCACCTGGGTACAGTGCGCCATTACTAGTTCAAACTAGTAATGGCGCACCACAACCACGGTGCGCCACTACTAACAATTATAATTTTTTTGCAAAACTAGTAATGGCGCACCACGTAACAGGTGCGCCATTAGTAACCAGGGTAACCTGAGAGCAGCTAGATATTTTGGGCAGCCACCTACCACACTCATTTTCCCCACTTCATTCTCTCCACCTCCTCCTCCAAGCTTGTCTCGGCCGCCTCCTCCTTCTCACCTCATTTGCACCATAGATTCACCCAAATTAAGTGGTTAAATTACCTTTTTTTATAGGTAAGTAAGGGGAAAGCTTTCTTTATGTTGTAGATCTACTTTTTTCTCCCTCCAACAACGTGCACATGCACTTTTTATGGCCTAGATCTACGTATGTTTGTGGTGTTGCATATGTTTGTGCTGTTGCATATGTTTGTGTTTGCAGGTACCGGTATTTGAAATGCGATAGTTGCCAATATTTTGCCGGAATGTTGATTCATTTCCGTTTCGGCGAGAATTTGGCACTATGCATTCTTTTTGGTCCTATTTTTAGGCAAAGTCATGCCAAATTTTTTCTTGGTTCTAAAATATCGTTTTGCTCTACCCCGCAGGCGACCATGGTACGCACGATGACCGAAGGCATCGTGAATATGTTTTTGAGCTCGGAGAAGGCCGAGATGCTTCAAAAGAACGAGACGGAGATAAGATGTCCGTGTCGAAGATGCAAGCTGAAGAGCCTTATTACGGACCCGGATTCCGGACAGGTGCGGGACCACCTGCTCTTGCGTGGTTTCATGGATGGCTATCGGTGGCAAGGTGATGAAGATGACTATGAAGTCGTCCATGGGGGCGGGCAAGAAATGAGGAAGGGCAGCAAGACAACCACCGCGGCGAGGGCGGGCGAGAAGACGAAGAATCTCCAGGACATGATCACGACGGTGATGCAGTACACAGTCATCATGTAGAAGATGCCGGACATGATGATGAGGAAGATCAAGACGAAGGGCATGATCATGAAGATGAAGATGCCGGAGCAGACGACGATGGACCATCGATGGGCTGGGTGCAGGACCCTCATATTCAAGAGCTGCTTCTCAAGCAGACGGATAACGCAAGAGCTGCCGCCCGAGAGAAAGCCAAGCTGGATCAACTGGAGATAGACGCGGTTACTCCATTGTATGAAGGATGCAGGCCCGAGGATACCCGCCTGAAAGTAACGCTCATGGCTCTGGAGATGAAGGTAAAACACAAAATGACCGACGCATGCTTCGACGAGAACATGTCATTCTGGCACGAACGTCTTCCCAAGGGGAACAAGTGCCCGACCAGTTTCGAGGAGGCGAAGAAAATCGTGTGTCCTCTGGATTTACCGCACGTGAAATACCATGTGTGCATGAACAATTGCATCATTTATCGGGACGAGCACGCGGAGTCTACCATATGTCCGGTGTGCGGTGTCACTCGATACAAGAAGAGGAAGAAAGCTCCTCGAAAAGTGGTGTGGTACTTTCCGATCACTCCTCGTCTGCAGCGGTATTTCGCGGACCCTAAGCTAGCAAAGCTCCTGCGTTGGCACGCGGATAGGGAGGAGAAGAAGCGAGAAGATGACGGAAATGATCCGGAGATAAATAAAAAAGACAAGATGCTGAGTCACCCTAAGGATGCGAGCCAGTGGCAAGCGTTGAACTTCGAACACCCAGAATTTGGGGACGATCCAAGGAACATCGTGCTGGGCGCGAGCACCGATGGAGTCAATCCGTTTGGCAGCCAGAGAAGCACACATAGCACCTGGCCTGTGTTTGTGTGGATGTACAACCTTCCCCCTGGTTGTGCATGAAGAGGAAGTACATTCACATGAGTATGCTAATTGAAGGGCCGAAACAACAAGGGAACGACATCAATCTGTATCTGGGGCTGCTGAAAGAGGAGCTAGACACGCTGTGAAAAACGCCAGCCAATACGTGGGACGCCGCAGAGAAAGAATATTTCCCTATGAGAGCCGCACTGCTCACGACGGTGCACGACTATCTCGGTTACGGGTATGTCGCGGGGCAGGTGGGCCACGGATTTTCTGGATGCGTCAGGTGCATGGATGACACAACGTATCGCCAGCTAGATAGAGATCCCGGGTCTTCAAAAACCGTGTTCATGGGACATCGAAGGTGGCTTCGCGACGATGACTCATGGAGAAAACGCAAGGATCTGTTCGATGGTGAAACCGAACCCCGAAGACGCCCGCGTACGAGGAGCGGCGAGGAAATAGACGAGCTGTTGAAAAATTGGAAAGATTGCCCACTGCCGGGAAAGAAGCAAAAGGCGCCAGAGCCGGGAAAGAAGCGAAAGGCGCCAGAGCCGCTGCTGAAGGTATGGAAAACGAGGTCTGTTTTCTGGGACTTGCCGTACTGGAAGATCCTCCGTGTGCCTCACAGCCTTGATGTCATGCATATCACGAAGAACATGTGCGAGAGTCTGCTTGGTACCCTGCTCAACATGCCAGAGAGGACCAAAGATGGGCCGAAAGCAAGGGCAGACTTGAAATCAATGGGCATCAGGGAGGAGCTTCACGCTAATGATGATGATGATGAGGCGAAGCAGGACACGGAAAGTCGTCGCAAAGGCAAAAAGGCCAAGAAGATCGGAAATGACTACCCTCCCGCGTGCTTCACTCTAAGTCAGGAGGAGATCGAGCAGTTTTTCACCTGCCTCGTAGGAGTAAAACTTCCTTACGGTTACGCGGGGAAGATAAGCATATACCTAGACTCAGCGAAGCAAAAGTTCACCGGGATGAAGTCTCACGACTGTCACGTGCTGATGACGCAGATACTTCCAGTTGCAATCCGTGGGATCATGGACGCGCACGTCCGTGAAACGCTATTTGGCCTATGCAACTTTTTCGACGTCATCTCTCGGAAGTCGGTTGGCGTGAGGCAACTCAGAAGGCTACAGGAAGAGATCGTGGTGATACTATGCGAGCTTGAGATGTACTTCCCGCCCGCATTCTTCGATGTTATGGTGCATCTGCTGGTCCATATCGTGGAGGATATCATCCAACTCGGGCCGACGTTCCTGCACAGCATGATGCCGTTCGAAAGGATGAATGGTGTCATCAAAGGATACGTTCGCAACATGTCACGTCCAGAGGGAAGCATAGCCAGGGGCTTTCTGACCGAAGAGTGCATCTCCTACTGCACGAATTATCTAGGCATCGAGAACCCCGTTGGTCTGCCCGTCAACAGGCACCTCGGCAGGCTCGCTGGATGGGGTCACCGCGATGGTCGCCGCGAAATGCATGTCGACTTCGAGGGTCGACTCGCCGACTTTGAAAGAGCAAACCTAGTCGCGCTACAACACATAGACGTGGTCGATCCTTGGGTGGTAGAGCACAAAACCTTTATTGAGAAGACGTACAATGACCGAGGCCAACAGAGGACGGACGGAGATATAATCAAAGAGCACAACTCATGTTTCACGCGTTGGTTCAAGGAGAAGCTTCTGTCGTACCCTTTACATGAGGATTCTTCCGCGGAAGAAAAACTCATATTCGCCTTGTCACAGGGCGCCGAGCACAACCTGATGACCTATGAGGCGTACGATATCAACGGCTACACATTCTACACCGAGGGAAAGGACATGAAGAGCGATGGTTATCAGAACTCCGGGGTAACGATGGAATCCTACACCGGTAACGACAAGGACAGATACTACGGAAGGATCGAGGAGATCTGGGAGCTGAGCTACGCTGGAGAGAAGGTCCCGATGTTCCGTGTCAGATGGGCCAAGAGCGTCCTAAAAGAAGACCGGTATTTCACCACCATGGTTATACCCGAAGCCAAATCCAAGACCGCGGGCGCAAACGTCACCGCGAAAAATGAGCCATGGGTACTGGCTTCCCAAGTGGACCAATGCTTCTTCATTACCGACCCGTCAAAGCCCAGTCGTGTTGTCGTGAGGAGAGGCAAAAGGAAGATCATCGGAATGGATGGAGTCGCCAATGAGCAAGACTTCGACAAGTACGGCGACCCGAAGATGGAACATGACGACGACGATGAAGTGCCATACACCACAAGAAGAAGCAGGACCACCCTACCTAAAGGACGTCCGTTCAACAGAAGAACTCCATTTGCGAAAAAGAAGGGCAAGAAGATTGTGAAAAGATAGCTAGCTAAGATCGATTGTATTTAAATCGTAGTCTTCATTTCTCGATTGTATTTCGACATATTGAAATGATATTTCTTCTGTTCTAGTCCTCATGAATATTTATTTATGTTTATTATGGTATTGAATTTCTAACTCACAAAAAGTATTGAATTTGTTAATATTTTTTGAACTCATGAATATTTTTAAATTTCATGGGCACTTTTTGAATTCATGAATATTTTTTCAAATTTGATGATATTTTTTCATATTCATAAATGTTTTACCAATTCACAAATGAATGCAACTAAAAATCCAAAAAAATATTGATGATATTTTTAAATAACAAATTTGATGATATTTTTCATATTCATAAATATTTTGAAATAACAAATTTGATGATATTTTTCTACATTCATAAATGTTTTCAAATTTGATTGTCATTTTCTAAAAAATTATTAGATGCAACTAAAAATAATAATTAAAAAGTTACTAATGGCGCACCAGGAGAAGGTGCGCCATTGCTATCAATGTACTTATGGCGCACCCCTAGGAGGTGCGCCATTGGTATACCAATTTTTATGATATTTTTTTAAATATTTTCAAATAACAAATTTGATGATATTTTTTCATATTCATAAATATTTTCAAATAACAAATTTGATGATATTTTTTCACGTTCATAAATGTTTTCAAATTTGATCGTCATTTTCTAAAAAATTATTAGACGCAACTAAAAATAATAATAATAAGTTACTTATGGCGCACCCCTCGGTGGTGCGCCATTGCTATGGATGTACTTATGGCGCACCCCTGGGAGGTGCGCCATTGCTAACCTTCCCCCCTCTATCCCTTTGCCCCTCGCCCCCCGCGCCAGATCCCCCTCCATCTCGATCGCTATCCGTCCTCGCCAGATCCGCCTCGCCGTCGACGACCCCACGCACCCTCCCCCGCTCCATCGTCAGCGACGACTCCCCGCACCCTCCCCCGCTCCACCGCCGCCGACGACCCCCCGCACCCTCCCCTGTCTCCTTGCTCGGTTCCCCCGAACGGAATCGGCCGAGCGCACCACCCACCCCCTCCCTCCCCCCCCCGAGTGCCGCCTCCTCCCCGAGCCCACCATCGGAGCCCTTCCCGAGCGCGAGACCTAGGGTTCAAGCCGCCGCTGTCAGCCCTCCGCCGCGTTGCGCCCAGCCGGCCGAACCCTCCGCGGCCCCCGCCTCCCTGAGCGCGGCCGCCGCACGTCACCGCGGCCACCGACCGCCCCGTGCTCCGTCGTCGTGCCTAGGAGCTGCGCCAAGCTCCGCTACACCGTCTTGGAGGATCCTCGCCGTCGTGGGTCCTGTCGCCCCCCACTTGCCAAGGTGCGGCTCCCCCCTTTCCCCTTCCTCCCGAAAGCAAAGAACCCAAGAACTCATCATTCCACCCGCCCACCCATCCAAATGTGCATCCAAGAACTGGCAATTCATCACTTGGGATAAAATCCCCCAGTTTTTGGTAAAATGGCAGCTCTGTCTGATTGTTCATGTGTCATACTCTGTTAGGGTTCAGTACTTCAGTTTCATCACCGACAGTGTAGGGTTCATAGGGTGGGTTGGTTGATCTGTGTAGACTGGCACCTAGTGGTAGTGTTTGTTTATCTATCTTAATCGTCTTGTGGGATTGACATCTGAATCCTGTCTCCGCTTCTCGCCCCCACTCGCAAGCAGAGACTCCTGACAGTCGGTGAGTCGTCGGTTACATGTTGACACAATTCCTCAACCATTTGTTCAAGCAATGCAGGTTCTTTTTCACTGCAGAACAAAAAAGAACTGGATTAGGTTATTGGCAAGTTGAATTGTGCAAGGAATAATAGTGAAATATACGTGTGTGAGTTGTTGTATATGTAAACCACAGTAAAAATCATGAACATATTTGCCAACAATACTACAACAAATTTACAGCATACATAATGCATCAAATATTATTTAAACACTTTTTAGTGACAGGCATGATTTCCTTGAGAATATCTGTTGACTATGGTGGATGTCTTGTTGTAAAATTGTATGCATAGTCAGGCCCTTTCATGTTTTCAAGGAAACACCAAACTTTCCAGTTAGTGCTTTCTCAAACTTCTGCAATTTGCACTGCTTGAACTACTGCTGTTTTATTATTTTAAAACAGACCAATATACCAGTTGGTGCTGGCCTTAGTAGTGAGGGCCTCTAAGTGGTAAGTGGTAACCGCCGCAAACCAGTCAGAAACTAATCCCATGGGAGATTGAACTCTGATTCTGTCTAAGCAACCATAACTAATCATTTTGATTCTCCCTTCATTTTCTGGAGGTAGAGTGAACATCTAACTGAAAACACATTGCAGATTGCAGAATCCCTCAAAACACTAAATCTGTAGTTGACTGAGACACTGCGGATTTGGCATTGTCTAGCGCCACTAGTTGTCGGTGCAATTTTGTCTAGTGCACTAGTTGTAGATGACCATAGGATGATTGTAGGAAGGAAATAGTAATTAATTATGCCTGTTTTGGGCTACTGCATTGGATGCTTTTGCATGCCTGTCGATCCGGCCTAGAATAAGAGAATGAGGCTACTGCATTGGATCTTTCACACTGAGAGTGAGTGCCTGTTCTGTTTGCTCTTTCGGGTTGAAATTTAATGTCAAGAGTTGAAACTATTTTAAAGTGGACTTATTGAATGGAAATTTGAGTGCTTGCACGTTTTGATATCTAATTGGACTGTAAAAGAAGGGTCATGTGCTTGTCCCGATTGAGCCCATGTCTAGGCTCCCTGTTTGCCACCAGAGATGAGCACGCACCACAGAGAGAAGTAGGCAACCCTCACAATTCTAATTGTAATGTTTACACTGTCTGTGTTATTTAGACTTATGTTGGGCAGAAAAAATAGTGAGAATCGAGGTGTGCTATTAGTTTGCTTCCATCTTTGTGCCCACTCTGAAAGTATTCGTATATGCTTGGAACTAAACAGAATTATACAATGAACTTCTGCAGGGTGATCTGAGTTGGACCATCTTCTGCAGCCCTTCTCTTCGCAAGAGGAAGAAGGAGAATCAGGGTAGGGTTTCATGGCTAGAAGATATATTGTTGTACAACATTTGTTACAAATTGCATTTATTTACAAATAAAATGAAATGAATTGTGTTTTACAATGATGTACAGTTTACATCAGGTTAGTGGATTGGTCAGTGGATTGAAGTCAGTGATTCCGAGCAGCCAGATCAAAGGTAACTGAAGAAAACACCATTTCTCTGTTATGCCTTGTGATGGCTGAATGATGGTATTTGTGATGGTCTGATAGTTGTAGACATGTTTGTTGATACTTGTGATGGTCTGATAGTTGTAGACATTGAGAAAGACTTGTAAAGATGATGATCAACTTTTACAGAAAACAATTTCTGTAAACACGTCAGTAACTTTGCTAGTTTGCTGGGTTTTGTCTCCGACCATCATGTCGTGATGATTTTGCCAGGTCACCCCGAAGAGGGCCCTTGAGTTTTCCGGAAATGTCGAATTAACGTTCCGTCCGGCCAAATCGTACTCCAATATGTCCTATTTTTCAGCAAAGGTCATGCTAAATTTTCCGTGAATTTTAGCATGGACTTTTGCTAAAATAGGACACTTATGGGTACTTGTGACTAATGCATGGGCCGGGGTTTATCTTAGTAGCTTAATTAAGTAGGAATCAACTTGCCCCTTATTATTCTTGCGTGCATTAACCACATATTGTGAATTCATGTGTGGACAGCCGAAACCATGAGTCGTTTATAGTTCAGGAAAAGAATGTTATCAATTATTGTTTGGGGGGTTGAAATAATCGTTGTTGCACTTTATGCACTTTCTGTTAGAAAACTGTTAAATGGAAGATACTTAGATTAGCTTTTTGAGGTATCCCATTAAATATTATTCATTACTGCCCGCTCTTAAATTTTTTGCACAACTAATATGCAACTGCCATAGGTGGCAATAGAGCCAAGTGATTAGGCCCAACTTAGAATTCTCCTTCCCTTTTCTTGATAGGGTATATTATTAGAAGATACCCATATATATCAGTCAACCTAGGGTGCCTCGGCATCGATAAACCCTAAATGATGAAAACTTAACTTAGCATTTGGGTGCCTCAGCGTCGACAAACCCTAAATGATAAAACCTTGGCTTTTAGGGTGCCTCGGTGTCGATAAAAACCTAAATGATGAAAGCTTAGGCTTTTAGGGTGCGTTCGGCGTCGACAAACCCTAAATGATAAAAGCTTTAGCTTTTAGGATGCCTCGGTGTCGACAAACCCTAAATGATGAGACCATGATAATTCCTCACAAACCAACCCTTAAATAACACTGAGCCATTATGCCGTCACCCTTGAAGCCTTGCGGGCATTTCATTTCCAATAAAAATTCATAAAGAACCCTATTGTGTTAAATAGTGAGAGGAGACAAGAAGAAGGGGTTAGGAAGGGACGTGGAACTAGCACAACACACTACAGTTCCATCCCAAAACACCTAGGCAATATCACAAACATCTCTCAATTGTTCCTTGACAATAACCAACTTTTTGGCGACATTCCTCGAGAATTAGGTTATTTGGTCAACTTAGAGATCTTGTTCCTTGACAATAACCAACTTTTTGACCAAACTTTTTTTCCTATTTAGAGCGAAACCTGGCCCACAACGATGAGGCCGGCGGTTCGGGCAAGGCATTCTGGGAGCTGTCCCAGGAGATGGAGGAAGAACCTCACCGCTATGAGGACGCCGCGGAAGACACCGATCCTGAACTACACAACCCCCTAGTGGCCGTCGGGGATGACAGCCACTGATGGTGCCCGCCGAGGATGCCACCACTGATGATGGCAGCGCACGCACAGATGGCAGCCAACCGAAGAGGCAACGGAAGGACCGGCGCCCGAACGTGCTCGGCACCGTCAAGGAGGAATTTACTGAAGTGTCCTCCGAGGGGCATCCAACGGCGCCCAAAGAATTAGTCAAGGGGTACGCGGGACAGCTCGGGTGCATTCTCCGGAGCACCGTCTCGATCAACACCGAGAACCTAAGGCATCGTGACCGAGGGAATTTGCGCAACCTCCTCTTCACGAAGCTGCACGAACGATACAAGTTCCCCGGTGACTTCGCAAACACACGCCTCTCAGGGAATAAAGTGAACAGTGCCGCCCTCACGAAGATGAGCACGGCCCTGGCTACTTGGAGAGCCGCGGTGAAGAGAATGATTGAAAAAGGTGATAGTTATGAGAAGATCAAGGAGAAAAATCCTTCGATCAGCGAAGATGACTACCTGGAGTTCAAGATCAAGTGCGAGAGCAACGCAACCGTGGAATCAAGTCAGTGGGGGAAAGATATGCGGGACTTGAACTTAGGGGTCCACAAACTCGGTCCCGGCGGTTACAGAGTGGCGGAACCTATATGGGACAAGGAGGACGCGGAGCGTGCCGAGCAAGGCCTACCGCCCCTCTTCGAGAAATACCGTGACAAGCAGACCAGGAACTATGTCAGGGCCCGGTACAAGATTGACCCGGTAACCAAAGAGCTTACCACGGATCCAAAGACCAAGGTGCTTGAGCTTGTTCTGGTAAGGAATACACCCCCGCGTAATTAGCTCCATATGGTTGCATTCTAATTAATGAAGCCAAATTTCTAAATGGTTCACGTTCCTTCCGCAGGACACTGAAAGCAGTAGCGCGGGGTCGTCTCAGAGCTCCCCTTGGACACCCCTTTAAATAGGGCGTTGAACGTAATGAAAAACAAGGATAAGCTCAGTAAGCCGTCGTCAGCTGGTCGTGTGGCCGGCAAAGGCTTGTCCACGAAATGGTCGAAGTACTATACCGCTGGGCGAAAGGAGAGAAAGACCAGCTCGGAAAGCCAGGAGCGCGAGGTTCAAGAACTCAAGGCACAAGTGGCGCGGATTCCGGAGATGGTCGAAGAGCAAGTGCGAGACCAACTGGGAGCGATGATCACCGCCATTATACCTACCTTGGTTTCTGGGCTGCAGGCGTGGATGGCGGGCGGCCAACAGGGGCCGCCCCCGATTCCCAGCTTCACGGGCAGCAACTCGCGCAACGCGCCGGCGGCGCCATTGGTGTCTCCGGCGGAGGCGGCATTGGTGTCTCCCGCGGCGGCGCCGGCATTGTAGCTTAATGCACCCGGGTGTGGGAAGAATACGCCGGCCGGCACCTCGGCAGCAAGCGGCCCCTCCGTGACTTGCACGCCCGTTGTTGGCGGTGCCTCGACATTAGCCGAGCTCGACGCCATCACGGTAACTAATTAAGCCTCTCGGCCGATGACTTCATCTCCTTGCCTTTGACTGGGCATCCCTGACGCCCTACATGTTTTCGCAGGGCGCCGCCGACGTTCCATGCACTCTCCTGCACTTCGTGGACGGCGAGTTGATCGATGTCGCCAAGGCCAGAATCGTTCAACCGGGCAACCGCCTGTTCCACGGTAATCCGATGCCACCCAACGTGTATAGGGTTCAACTGGTTCGGGTGCTGCGGGGCTGCGACGACTTGTTACCTCCGTTTCGACCCCCTGGGGCCGACGAAGATGATGTGATGACCCTCAGCGCCTGCTTAAGCTGGCCCCTGCTTTGGCCGAAGAGCCAGATTCGTTTGGGGGCGGGGGACACCACCCACAGACAACACCGCCAGTCGTGCCGGCGCCAAGCCATGGCAAGACCGCCGCAACGCTACCGGACATGCCGGACATGCATATGGCACAGGATCCGGACATGCATATGGCACAGGATCCGGACGACGACGACGACGGTACATTTACCAACGTCGATAAGTACTTCAACGAACATGGGTACGGTGACGAATTCTTGGGGCCTCCTTCTCAAGAACCCAACCCTGCAAAAGACGATCGCGATCTAGCTGGTACCGCGGAGAAACCCAATTGCAACAGGCGTCGTCTGGCGTTCAGTTCTCAGGAGACGCCTCCAGCTGCCGCCTTCACCGAGCCTCAGATAGCCGAGGTGCGAAATATTATCAGCCCCAACACACTCAAGAAGGCGGTCTCTGAGCAGAACTCGATCCCATTACAGCAGAAGAAGAAGGGACGGAAAAGAAAGAATAACAAGGGTGCGAGCCAGCCGGCACCGAGTACGATCCGTGCTCAGGACGGGCCACCTTCACCTAAGGATATCTCGAGGAGGGTGCATGTGGCGGGTAGGCCGATGCTACCGACTAATCTGCTCAATGCTGCAACCGGTGCTATGCGGAGTCTGCATGACAGTGTTCTTTCTTTGGAGAAGCGGCGTCTCTCCGAGAATGATGTGGCATACCCGGTTTTCGTGGCCAAGGTGCCAGAGGGCAAGGGCTTTGTGGATAGCGCCATCGGGGGTATGATCGTCCTGCGGTTTGATGACATCTTCGCTATGTTTAACCTTCATCCGCTGCACTACACCTTCGTTCGGCTATTTTCGCTGAGTATGGAGATGCGGATCATTAGAGACAAGACCCCGGACATCGTGATAGTCGACCCCTTCTACATGCGTGCCAAGATCTTGGGCAGCGCTGGGGACCGGCAAGTCGCGAGTTCATACCTCGAAGGCGTCATTCTGGCAAACCCAGATAAGGATAACTTCCTCGTGCCTTACTTTCCCGAGTAAGTCATCCCCTCACCGCCCCGTAACATATGATTTCTTAGATTTCGATCGTTCTTTTTTTTCTAACATTCCGTGTTTTGTGCAGTGACACACATTGCACACTCATCCTCTTAAGCCCGAAATATTCCATGGCCACGTATTTCGACTCGGACCGTCAGTCGAAGAAAGACTACACAAATATCAAGAAAGTTCTTGATGATGTTCTCCCCGGCTACGCCAGATCTGGAGGCACCTTCAGCAGGCCAATTCGTAGGTACGGCAAGCACGTGTTCACCCACAATACGACGTTCCCCTGCGTCAAGCAGCCGCCTGGCGGTCAGAAGGATGCCTACTACGCCCTCCATCACATGCGGGCGATCGTACGGGACCATAATCACCTTCTGCTACCAAATAATCTCAAAGATTGGGCCGCACGCTTGTCGGCAATCCAGGACGCGGACATCAGACAAGAATTCTTTCGCATCCAGTCGGAGTTTGCGGAAATCATCCATCAAGATGTCCTTCGTACCTCGGGGCAGTTCTACCTCAGATATCAACCGTCCAACAGTGAGATAGAAACAACGCTACAAATGCAGGCTGACAACGCCCGCGATTTCATGACCATCACGACAGACGGCGGCTTCATCCACGCTCCGGTCCCTGAGTCGAGTCGAAAGTAGTGATGCTATGTAGTTCTGAAATATCGATTAGCTCATGTTGTAATTAAACTTTAATGAACTTGTATGTCTCTTTGGTTTGGACAGTCGTTCAACTTATATGTAATCGATGCTATTTATTAGTAGGACCATGAATCGTGCTATTAATGTGTTGCTTTTCTCTTCCGATCCTTTTGTTGCATACTTATATATTGCTTATGTATTGTCTGTGAATTGCTACTAACGTTTTGTTTGGCTAGTGCATAGAGATGCCGTCGTATGTCGTGTACAAGGGTAAGGTTCCCGGAGTCTACGACGACTGGGAGGAGTGTCGGAGACAGGTTCACCGTTTCAGCGGTAACAGTTACAAAGGGTACACCACTAGGGCGGAGGCGGAAGCTAGATACGCGCGCTATCTAGCGGGAGAGAGGAGGGAGCGGAGGAGGAACCGGATGAAGACCAGTTTCATCGCGATGATGCTAATCGTGATGACCGCAACTCTCTTTTATGTGATGGTAGTTTAGATGATCGATGTCGACTTGTAATGTGAAGACAAACTCGCTACTTGCGGTCTCGAGACTTGTATATGTTCTAACTTTGTTCGGTCTTTTGAATTCGGAGACTAATATGATGAATTGTATTCGGAGACTAATCTTCTATTGTATTCGATAAATCTGCTGTTTATATGTTGTGCTGTCTATATTCTGTGCAGTAATATATTTTGTAACCTGTGCAAATATCAGAAAAGAAAAAAATTCCTAATATTCATACTAGTGGCGCACCACACTGCACTTTAGTGGCGCACTGCAATAAACACACTAGTGGCGCATTATCTAGAAGTGCGCCATTAGTAACCCAGAGCACAAGGTAACTATGGCCCCCTGGGAGGCATAGTAATGGCGCACCGTTTGACATACTAATGGCACACTCCCTGGTGCGCCACTATTGTCTGGTATACTAATGGCGCACCAGGGGTGCGCCATTAGTATTAGTTACTAGTGTCGTGATGATAGTGGCGCACCTGTAGTGCGCCATTAATGGCCAAAACAGGTGCACCACTAATTAGCCTTTTCCTAGTAGTGCCCGTCGGAGAAGCCGCGCCGGGCTATCTCCTCGTACTCCGTGGGGAGGCCGGGCTCCGGCTTCGGCCTAACGAGGACGAGGCGGCCAGAGGCGGGGGCGGAGTCTTCGATGCGGACGCCGGAGCTGCGGGTGCGCGCACTGACAGGCGTGTCCTGGGGCTCCAGCTTGACGGGGCGGAGGCAGGGAGAGCCGGACGAGCGGCCGCACGAGGAGGAGGACGCCCCCGGGTCCATGTGCCTCGGCGTCCACGAGCTCCCACGCTGGCGAGAGAAGGACGGGGGAGTGGGGTACTCCAGCCTCGGCGTGTTGCTGTCCTCGATGTACTCGAGGACGGCCTCCAGCGTGTGGCCGGGCACGCCCCACCATCGGCGCCGGCCTTCGGAGTTGAGCCTTCCGGAGGGCACGACGCCATTGGTGGCCTCGAGCTGCTCGGCGTGGCGGTGGCGGAAGTAGGGCTCCCACAGCGGGCTGTCGGGGACGTAACGTGGACCTTCCCTCGCCGCCCGCGGCAGAGAGGCGCGGATACGCGCGATCTCCGCACGCCGCGCCGCCCCCGTGGGCGGTGGTGGCACCGGGACCCCGCTGGCGCAGATCCTCCACGACCCGGGCACCCGCATGTCCGGCGGGACCGGGTACTCGGCCTCGTAGAGGAGCCGAGCTTCGTCCTCGTGAAGGTGGCGGCGGCCAAAGCCGTTCACCGCCGCGCGGTCGCCTGGGAAGTGCTCGGCCATGGTTGAACTGGAGACGGCGAGAGGAGAGGGAGGGATGAGGGAGAAACGGCGCGTCGGCGGTGGAGAGGCTGTGCGTCTCCGGCGCGCTGGGGGTCGGCTTATATAGGCGGGGGCGCCGCGCATACGCGTGGATGCCGGGTTTACGCGTGGCGGGCGAGGGACGCGCGTCGTCCGGTCTTCACTGCGCCGCCCGTGAGGCATCAATGGAGGAGGCTGACCGGCGCGGCAGCTTTGGCATTGATTCGCCACGGGAAACGAGGCGATGAGGACGACGAAGCGGCGAGAAGAGAGACGAGCCACTGGCAAGGAGGGCCCGCGGCTATTTCGCGCCAAAAACGATTCGCCCGGCGCCCCCCAGCGCGCCGGGTTCAGCCTGGTCCGCCGACGCTGATTTCGGCCCAGGCCGGCAAAAATCGGGCTCCTGGAGACGCGACTGGGCCTTTTTTTGGCGCCGGCGCGAAAAAATCACCTGGGGAGGCCTTTCTGGGGCGCGACTGGAGATGCTCTAAGAGACCATGCGCTCAAGTTTTCTCCCTTTTCAAATTCGCCGGACCCAACGCGTTCAGTGTCCAGCAGTACGTACAAATCCGCAGATACCACAACAGCGTAGGTGCAGTCAAGGTAGGCTGTGCCGGTATAGCTAAGAGGTCATTGCTATGTGCAGAAGTTGTACGTGGACGCGCTCACCGAGGGGTGCCAAGCCAAGCTACACCTGCACTGCACTCACATGAGCCAATCGATCGTGTCATACTGGCCCTGCCGTGGCTCGTTTGTTTCTTCTCTCGGTTAACTAGTCAACCTTGGCTTGGTTCTTCTGTGCGTGAGTTGACGTGTCGCTTGGTGCAACTACTGCACTGTAGTCACGTGTTTGGTTGCCCGCATTAAGACCAATTAGGCCCGTGAGGGATGAATTTCGGTTGTTTGGT
The DNA here is from genome assembly GCF_018294505.1 of Triticum aestivum. Taxonomy (NCBI): domain Eukaryota; kingdom Viridiplantae; phylum Streptophyta; class Magnoliopsida; order Poales; family Poaceae; genus Triticum; species Triticum aestivum. Next base: position 460,204,573 of record NC_057808.1, on the reverse strand, counting down.
CGTTCGTGTTCATTGTTTGGCTTGCATGGAGTTCAAAACACCTCACAGTCAGACCTGTTAGGAACCTCCGAATCAACAGTTTCTAGTGACCTAGCCTCGGGCGAAGCAGGGGAGGGGAACGCGGTACGGAGCTCATGTGACCACGGAGATGACGCGAGCTCGCGCACGTCTCCAGAAAACGAGCGGGAGGATTTCGGGTTACCTCCCGCCAATTCGGTCGCCCTATATAGCCGCTTTCATCTCACTGCTCAAACTCCCGTCACCATCCCCCCCTCCCCTTTCGAGCTTTCCCTCCAACGCGGATCAGCGCCAACGAGCAGGTAAACGACACTTCTTCTCCGGTCGGCGGTCCACGGCGGCGGCGACGACTCGTGTCCTCCTCTTCTCCGACCTGTCCCGTGTCTCCCTCGAGCTGCAGCAATGTCCTCTATGGGTTCAATCATCCCCTTCTCTGCACTCGTTCTAGTTAGATCTAAGAGCATGTGGCAGGTTTTGATCTGAGATCATGTGGTGGAGTTTGATCTGAGAGCATGTGTGGAGTTTGATATGAGAGCCTGTGCTAGAGTTTGATCTGTGACCATCTTGTAGCATTGTACACGTTCGATCTGTGAGAATGTGATGTTGTGGTAGCTATTGGTGATGGATTAGTAGCTAGATGTGATGGATTCGTAGAGTTCTTGTTGGTGTGTGGCCGTGTGTTGGACTCCATAGATGGGTAGCATGCTAGTTGTTGTTGTATGTTTCTCATATCGTGTTGTGTTGAGCTAGATGGTTTGGTAGTTGATACGTCTCCAACGTATCTATAATTTTTTATTGTTCCATGCTATATTATATTCTGTTTTGGACATTAATGGGCTTTATTATACACTTTTATATTATTTTTGGGACTAACCTATTAACCGGAGGCCCAGCCCAGAATTGCTGTTTTTTGCCTATTTCAGAGTTTCACGAAAAAAGAATATCAAACGGAGTCCAAACGGAATGAAACCTTCGGGAACGTGATTTTTGGAACGAACGTGATCCAGAGGACTTGGACCCTACGTCAAGACATCAACCAGGAAGGCACGAGGTAGGGGGCGCGCCTTCCCCCCCAGGGCGCGCCCTCCACCCTCGTGGGCCCCACGTTGCTCCACCGACGTACTCCTTCCTCCTATATATACCTACGTACCTCCAAACTACCAGATACGGAGCCAAAAACCTAATTCCACCGCCGCAACCTTCTGTACCCGTGAGATCCCATCTTGGGGCCTTTTCCGGAGCTCCGCGGAGGGGGCATCGATCACGGAGGGCTTCTATATCAACAACATAGCCTCTCCGATGATGTGTGAGTAGTTTACCTCAGACCTTCGGGTCCATAGTTATTAGCTAGATGGCTTCTTCTCTCTTTTTGGATCTCAATACAATGTTCTCCCCCTCTCTCGTGGAGATCTATTCGATGTAATCTTCTTTTGCGGTGTGTTTGTTGAGACCGATGAATTGTGGGTTTATGATCAAGTTTATCTATGAACAATATTTGAATATTCTCTGAATTCTTTTATGTATGATTGGTTATCTTTGCAAGTCTCTTCGAATTATCAGTTTGGTTTGGCCTACTAGATTGATCTTTCTTGCAATGGGAGAAGTGCTTAGCTTTGGGTGCAATCTTGCGGTGTCCTTTCCCAGTGACAGTAGGGGCAGCAAGGCACGTATTGTATTGTTGCCATCGAGGATAACAAGATGGGGTTTATATCATATTGCATGAGTTTATCCCTCTACATCATGTCATCTTGCTTAAAGCGTTACTCTGTTCTTATGAACTTAATACTCTAGATGCATGCTGGATAGCGGTCGATGTGTGGAGTAATAGTTGTAGATGCAGGCAGGAGTCGGTCTACTTGTTTTGGACGTGATGCCTATATACATGATCATACCTAGATATTCTCATAACTATGCTCAATTCTGTCAATTGCTCAACAGTAATTTGTTCTCCCACCGTAATACTTATGCTCTTGAGAGAAGCCACTAGTGAAACCTATGGCCCCCGGGTCTATTTTCCATCATATTAATCTTCCAACACTTAGCTATTTTTATTGCCTTTTATTTTACTTTGCATCTTTATCATAAAAATACCAAAAATATTATCTTATCATATCTATCAGATCTCACTCTCGTAAGTAACCGTGTAGGGATTGACAACCCCTTATCGCGTTGGTTGCGAGGATTTATTTGTTTGTGTAGGTGCGAGGGACTCGTGCGTGGCCTCCTACTGGATTGATACCTTGGTTCTCAAAAACTGAGGGAAATACTTACGCTACTTTGCTACATCACCCTTTCCTCTTCAAGGGAAAACCAACGCAGTGCTCAAGAGGTAGCAAGAAGGATTTCTGGCGCCGTTGCCGGGGAGTCTACGCAAAATTCAACATACCAAGTACCCATCCCAAACCCTTATCTCCCGCATTACATTATTTTCCATTTGCCTCTCGTTTTCCTCTCCCCCACTTCACCCTTGCCATTTTATTTGCCCCCTCTTTTCCGTTTGCATCTTTTTGTTTGCTTCTTATTTGCTCGTGTGTTGGATTGCTTGCTTGTCACAATGGCTCAAGACAATACTAAATTGTGTGACTTTACCAATACCAACAACAATGATTTTCTTAGTACTCCGATTGCTCCTCTTACCGATACTGAATCTTGTGAAGTCAATACTGCTTTATTGAATCTTGTCATGAAAGATACTTTCGCCGTCCTTCCTAGTGAAGATGCCGCTACCCATCTGAATAGCTTCGTTGATTTGTGTGATATGCAAAAGAAGAAAGATGTGGGCAATGATATTGTTAAATTGAAGCTATTTCCTTTTTCACTTAGAGATCGTGCTAAAGCTTGGTTTTCGTCTTTGCCTAAAAATAGTATTGATTCGTGGAATAAGTGCAAAGATGCTTTTATCTGTAAGTATTTTCCTCCCGCTAAGATCAACTCTCTTAGAAACGATATTATGAATTTTAAGCAACTTGATCATGAACATATTGCACAAGCTTGGGAGAGGATGAAATTAATGATACGTAATTGCCCTACACATGGTTTGAATTTATGGATGATTATACAAAAAAATTATGCCGGATTGAATTTTGCTCCTAGAAATCTTTTAGATTTGGCCGCGGGAGGCACTTTTATGGAAATCACTTGAGGAGAAGCTACTAAACTCCTAGATAATATTATGGTTAATTATTCCCAATGGCACACCGAAAGATCTACTAGTAAAAAAGTGCATGCGATAGAAGAAATTAACGTTTTGAGTGGAAAGATGGATGAACTTATGAAATTGTTTGCTAATACAAGTGTTTCTTCTTATCCTAATGATATGTCTTTGTCTACTTTGATTGAGAATAATAATGAATCTATGGATGTGAATTTTGTTGGTAGGAATAATTTTGGTAACAACGCGTATAGAGGAAACTTTAATCCTAGGCCGTACCCTAGTAATTCCTCTAATAATTATGGTAATTCCTACAACAATTCTTATGGAAATTTTAATAACATGCCCTCTGAATTTGAGACTAGTGTTAAAGAATTTATAAATTCACAAAAGAATTTCAATGCTTTGCTTGAAGAAAAGTTGCCTAAGATTGATGAATTGGCTAGGAACGTTGATAGAATTTCTCTTGATGTTGATTCTTTGAAACTTAGATCTATTCCACCTAAGCATGATATCAATGAGTCTCTCAAAGCCATGAGAATTTCCATTGATGAGTGCAAAGAAAGAACCGCTAGGATGCGTGCTAAGAAAGATTGTTTTGTAAAAGCGTGTTCTTCTAGTTTCTATGAAAATGAAGATGAAGATCTAAAAGTTATTGATGTGTCTCCTATCAAATCTTTGTTTTGCAATATGAATCTTGATAATGATGGGACTGAATATGATCCACCTTTACCTAGAAGGCGTTCCAAAAATTCGGAGTTTTTAGATCTTGATGCTAAAATTGATAAAAGTGGGAATAAAGAGGTCAAAACTCTAGATATTAATGAACCCACTATTTTGGATTTCAAGGAATTTAATTATGATAATTGTTCTTTAATAGATTGTATTTCCTTGTTGCAATCCGTGCTAAATTCTCCTCATGCTTATAGTCAAAATAAAGCTTTTACTAAACATATCGTTGATGCTTTGATGCAATCTTATGAAGAAAAACTTGAGTTGGAAGTTTCTATCCCTAGAAAACTCTATGATGAGTGGGAACCTACTATTAAAATTATAATTAAAGATCATGAATGCTATGCTTTGTGTGATTTGGGTGCTAGAGTTTCCACGATTCCAAAGACTTTGTGCGATTTGTTAGGTTTCCGTGAATTTGATGATTGCTCTCTAAACTTGCACCTTGCGGATTCCACTATTAAGAAACCTATGGGAAGAATTAATGATGTTCTTATTGTTGCAAATAGGAACTATGTGCCCGTAGATTTTATTGTTCTTGACATAGATTACAATCCTTCGTGTCCTATAATTCTTGGTAGACCTTTCCTTAGAACGATTGGTGCAATTATTGATATGAAGGAAGGGAATATTAGATTCCAATTTCCGTTAAGGAAAGGCATGGAACACTTCCCTAGAAAGAAAATAAAATTACCTTATGAATCTATTATGAGAGCCACTTATGGATTGCCTACCAAAGATGGCAATACTTAGTTCTATCATTGCTATTATGCGTAGCTTGGGGCGTTAAACGATAGCGCTTGTTGGGAGACAACCCAATTTTATTTTTTAGTTTTTTTGCTTTTTGCTTCTGTTTAGGAATAAATATTTGTTCTAGCCTCTGGTTAGATTTGTCTTTATGTTTTAATAAGTGTTTGTGCCAAGTTTAACCTATAGGATCTTCTTGGATGATAGTTATTTGATCTTGCTGAAAATTCCAGAAACTTTCTGTTCACAAAAATAATTGTTAAAAATCACCAGAACGTGATAAAATAGTGATTCCAATTGCTGATGATCAATAAAAAAATTGTCTAGGTCGTCCTATTTTGGTAGATTTTGTGGAGTTCCAGAAGTTTGCGTTAGTTACAGATTACTACAGACTGTTATGTTTTTGACAGATTCAGTTTTTCGTGTGTTGTTTGCTTATTTTGGTGAATCTATGGCTAGTAAAAGAGTTTATAAACCATAGAGAAGTTGGAATACAGTAGGTTTAACACCAATATAAATAAAGAATGAGTTCATTACAGTACCTTGAAGTGGTCTTTTGTTTTCTTTCGCTAACGGAGCTCACGAGATTTTCTGCTGAGTTTTGTGTTGTGAAGTTTTCAAGTTTTGGGTGAAAGATTTGATGGATTATGGAACAAGGAGTGGCAAGAGCCTAATCTTGGGGATGCCCATGGCACCCCAAGATAATCTAAGGACATCTAAAAGCCAAAGCTTGGGGATGCCCCGGAAGGCATCCCCTCTTTCGTCTACTTCCATCGGAAACTTTACTTGGAGCTATATTTTTATTCACCACATGGTATGTGTTTTGCTTGGAGCGTCTTGTACTATTTGAGTCTTTATTTGTTAGTTTACCACAATCATCTTTGATGTACACACCTTTTGAGAGAGACACACATGATTCGAAATTATTAGAATACTCTATGTGCTTCAGTTATATCTTTTGAGTTATATAGTTTTTGCTCTAGTACTTCACTTATATCATTTAGAGCACGGTGGTGGTTTTGTTTTATAGAAACTATTATTCTCTCATGCTTCACTTAGATTATTTTGAGAGTCTTAAACAACATGGTAATTTGCTTAAATAATCCTAATGTGCTAGGTATTCAAGATTAGTAAAAACTTTCTTATGAGTGTGTTGAATACTAAGAGAAGTTTGATGCTTGATGATTGTTTTGAGACATGGACGTAGTGATATCAAAGTTGTGCTAGTTGAGTAGTTGTGAATTTGAGAAATACTTGTGTTGAAGTTTGCAAGTCCCGTAGCATGCACGTATGGTAAACTCTATGTAACAAATTTGAAACATGAGGTGCTCTTTGATTGTCCTCCTTATGAGTGGCGGTCGGGGACGAGCGATGGTCTTTTCCTACCAATCTATCCCCCTAGGAGCATGCGCGTAGTTCTTGGTTTTTGATGACTTGTAGATTTTTGCAATAAGTATGTGAGTTCTTTATGACTAATCTTGAGTCCATGGATTATACGCACTCTCACCTTTCCATCATTGCTAGCCTCTTCGGTACCGTGCATTGCCCTTTCTCACATTGAGAGTTGGTGCAAACTTCGCCGGTGCATCCAAACCCCGTGCTATGATACGCTCTTTCACACATAAACCTCCTTATATCTTCCTCAAAACAGCCACCATACCTACCTATTATGGCATTTCCATAGCCATTCCGAGATATATTGCCATGCAACTTTCCACCGTTCCGTTTATCATGACACGTTCATCATTGTCATATTGCTTTGCATGATCATGTAGTTGACATCGTATTTGTGGCAAAGCCACCATTCATAATTCTTTCATACATGTCACTCTTGGTTCATTGCATACCCCGGTACACCGCCGGAGGCATTCATATAGAGTCATACTTTGTTCTAGTATCGAGTTGTAATCATTGAGTTGTAAATAAATAGAAGTATGATGATCATCATTTCTAGAGCATTGTCCCAAGTGAGAAAAAGAAAAAAAAGGAGAGAAAGGCCATAAAAAAGAAGAAGGTCCAAAAAAAGAGAGAAAAAGAGAGAAGGGACAATCTTACTATCCTTTTACCACACTTATGCTTCAAAGTAGCACTATAATCTTCATGATAGAGAGTCTCTTGTTTTGTCACTTTCATATACTAGTGGGAATTTTTCATTATAGAACTTGGCTTGTATATTCCAACAATGGGCTTCCTCAAATGCCCTAGGTCTTCGTGAGCAAGCAAGTTGGATGCACACCCACTTAGTTTCTTTTGTTGAGCTTTCATACATTTATAGCTCTAGTGCATCCGTTGCATGGCAATCCCTACTCCTTGAATTAACATCAATCGATGGGCATCTCCATAGCTCATTGATTAGCCTCGTTGATGTGAGACTTTCTCCTTTTTGTCTTCTCCACATAACCCCCATCATTATATTCTATTCCACCCATAGTGCTATATCCATGGCTCACGCTCATGTATTGCGTGAAAGTTGAAAAAGTTTGAGATTACTAAAGTATGAAACAATTGCTTGGCTTGTCATCGGGGTTGTGCATGATGAGAGCATTCTTGTGTGACGAAAATGGAGCATGACTAAACTATATGATTTTGTAGGGATGAACTTTCTTTGGCCATGCTATTTTGAGAGGACATAATTGCTTAGTTAGGATGCTTGAAGTATTATTATTTTTATGTCAATATGAACTTTTATCTTGAATCTTTCGGATCTGAATATTCATACCACAATTAAGAAGAATTACATTGAAATTATGCCGAGTAGCATTCGACATCAAAAATTCTGTTTTTATCATTTACCTACTCGAGGACAAGCAGGAATTAAGCTTGGGGATGCTTGATACGTCTCCAACGTATCTATAATTTTTGATTGTTCCATGCTATATTATATTCTGTTTTGGACATTAATGGGCCTTATTATACACTTTTATATTATTTTTGGGACTAACCTATTAACCGGAGGCCCAGCCCAGAATTGCTGTTTTTTGCCTATTTCAGAGTTTCGCGGAAAAAGAATATCAAACGGAGTCCAAACGGAATGAAACCTTCGGGAACGTGATTTTCGGAACGAACGTGATCCAGAGAACTTGGACCCTACGTCAAGACATCAACCAGGAAGGCACGAGGTAGGGGGCGCGCCTACCCCCCAGGGCGCGCCCTCCACCCTCGTGGGCCCCACGTTGCTCCACCGACGTACTCCTTCCTCCTATATATACCTACGTACCCCCAAACTACCAGACACGGAGCCAAAAACCTAATTCCACCGCCGCAACCTTCTGTACCCGTGAGATCCCATCTTGGGGCCTTTTCCGGAGCTCCGCCGGAGGGGGCATCAATCACGGATGGCTTCTACATCAACATCATAGCCTCTCCGATGATGTGTGAGTAGTTTACCTCAGACCTTCGGGTCCATAGTTATTAGCTAGATGGCTTCTTCTCTCTTTTTGGATCTCAATACAATGTTCTCCCCCTCTCTCGTGGAGATCTATTCGATGTAATCTTCTTTTGCGGTGTGTTTGTTGAGACTGATGAATTGTGGGTTTATGATCAAGTTTATCTATGAACAATATTTGAATCTTCTCTGAATTCCTTTATGTATGATTGGTTATCTTTGCAAGTCTCTTCGAATTATCAGTTTGGTTTGTCCTACTAGATTGATCTTTCTTGCAATGGGAGAAGTGCTTAGCTTTGGGTTCAATCTTGCGGTGTCCTTTCCAAGTGACAGTAGGGGTAGCAAGGCACGTATTGTATTGTTGCCATCGAGGATAACAAGATGGGGTTTATATCATATTGCATGAGTTTATCCCTCTACATCATGTCATCTTGCTTAAAGAGTTACTCTGTTCTTATGAACTTAATACTCTAGATGCATGCTGGATAGCGGTCGATGTGTGGAGTAATAGTTGTAGATGCAGGCAGGAGTCGGTCTACTTGTTTTGGACGTGATGCCTATATACATAATCATACCTAGATATTCTCGTAACTATGCTCAATTCTGTCAATTGCTCAACAGTAATTTGTTCTCCCACCGTAATACTTATGCTCTTGAGAGAAGCCACTAGTGAAACCTATGGCCCCCGGGTCTATTTTCCATCATATTAATCTTCCAACACTTAGCTATTTTTATTGCCTTTTATTTTACTTTGCATCTTTATCATAAAAATACCAAAAATATTATCTTATCATATCTATCAGATCTCACTCTCGTAAGTAACCGTGTAGGGATTGACAACCCCTTATCGCGTTGGTTGCGAGGATTTATTTGTTTGTGTAGGTGCGAGGGACTCGTGCGTGGCCTCCTACTGGATTGATACCTTGGTTCTCAAAAACTGAGGGAAATACTTACGCTACTTTGCTGCATAACCCTTTCCTCTTCAAGGGAAAACCAACGCAGTGCTCAAGAGGTAGCAGTAGTGTGTGTTATGCGTACTTTCCATGTGTGTGTTGCGATTGTAGGACATGAGCACGCAAATGTAAAAGGTTAGTCAGGCCATTGTCCTGTCTGAGGGCCAGTTTCGGTCGTCCTATGTCGAGGACTTTCAACCTCCCATCAAGGACCAGATGCCTCCTGATTCGGATGTGTTCCAGGGTTCAGGTATGGGTCCTCCTTTTGTGCCTACAACATTTGTGCTCGTTGTGCCAAATGTTGTTGTTGCCGCCGCTGCACAAATGGCAGCCGCAAAGACAAAGAAGGGTGGTAGGGGGAACCCCATGCAGTGGCATCCGTTCTTGTCCATGTTCGTACCCTAGTAGAAAAAGGGTCAAATGTCAAGCACATTAGTGCCGGTTTGCTTTTGAGCCGGCACTAATGTGTGCATTAGTGCCGGTTCCAACGGCTAGCCAGCCGCTTTCATTAGTACCGGTTCGTGGCCGACCTTTAGCACCGGTTCGTGCCACGGACTGGTACTAAAGTGAGTGGTGGCAGGATGTTGTCAGTCCGGGGCCCCTCCAGCACCGTTAGTACCGGTTCATGGCACGAACCGGTGCTAAAGGTCGTCCTACATAAGCCCTTCGTCCACCCGAGCTCGCTCCGTTCTTCCCCTTTCCCCTCTCCTCTCTGTTCTTCCCCTCTTCCTCTCGAGCTCATCACACATTTGGCCCAAAATTTGTCAAGATTTGAAGGCCCCCATCCATTCAAATGATCACAAAGGTTAGCAACTTTTTCCTTTCATCTCTCATTGCTAGATTAGCTCTTGCAATGCTTTGTATAGTGATTAATTTATGAGTTTAGTAATTTGGTAGAAAATATATGTGCTAGTATTTGATTTATATGCAATTTGTGGTCAAAACTAACACTTAGTTTGCATATGTAGGTGTGGTTTACTTAGTGCCTTCTAAATCTCCGTCGTAACCACAGTCGATCGCCCGCACCGTTCCGTCGCCGGCACTACCTTGTGGTGAGCCTCTTGTTCATGAATGTTTTACATTACCAAATTGATGTTTGTGTGATTTGGATATATAGTTACTCGTATAATTATCTTACCCGTACGTTGTTTGTTATACATAGTGCCATGGTTTTGATATCCGTCCCCGTCGGCCCTCGTCCTTGTTATGATTCGGATGTGGTATATTCTCTTTTAAAACTAGTTGTTGCATTTCGTGTTTATGACAAATTATGCCCATCAAGTTGACATAGATATTTTTGTCTAGGAGGTTTGTGAACGGGAAATTCCAACCGACCCTATTGTCGAGAGGTTAAATTTAGTTGAAAGAGAAAACGAGTATTTGAAAGAAAAATTGAAAAGAATTGAGGGGGAGAAGATGGAATTGGAGTTGCATGTTGCCGATGTCGTTGATGATCACAAGATCAAGATGGAGAAAATGCGCTTGAAGATTAGAAAGATTAGAAAATATGCCATTGATAGTGAGGCTTGGTATCATTATGCTGTTGGATCAATTGTTACCTTAGTTGCGATCTTGATCGCATTTGTTGTTGCATTTAAATTCTTTAGTTAGAGAGTTATTTGTTTGTTGCATTTAAGTCTTGTATGAACTTTATGTATGAACTTTATGTATGAACTTCTATTAATTTGGTCTATTCGGTGTTGTGTAATGAAGATGAGCCGATAATGGATGTACGATGACCGATGCTCTCCCGAGTTCATTAATGGCGTGCAAACTTTTCTGCTTGCGGCTGAGGCAAACAAGCGGGCGGATGGTTTTATGCCTTGTCCGTGTTTAGTCTGTAAGAATGATCACAATTACACTACGTCAAGAACCATTCATGTCCACCTGTTTAAGTCCGGTTTCATGCCCCACTATAATGTTTGGACCAAGCACGGAGAAAGAGGGGTTATGATGGAAGACAATGAAGAAGAAGAGGACGACGACAGCTATCCTGGCCATGGGTTCCGTGAATACGATGATACAACAATGGGGGAAGAAGCTGAGCTGGCAATGCGGGAAGAAGCTGAAGAAGAGGCATCAGATGAGCCCGCTGATGATCTAGGTCGGGCCATTGCCGATGCAAAGAGAAAGTGCGCAAGTGATTTGGAGAAGAAGAAGTTGCAGCGCATGTTAGAGGATCACAAGAAATTTTTGTACCCGAATTGCGAAGCTGACAAGAAAAGCGGGGCACCACACTGGAATTGCTGCAATGGAAGGCAGAGAATGGTGTATCTGACAAGGGATTTGGAAAGTTGCTGGTAATGATAAAGAATATGCTTCCAAAGGACAACGAATTTCCCGAGAGTACGTACGAAGCAAAGAAGGTTGTCTGCCCTCTAGGGTTAGAGGTGCAGGAGATACATGCATGCCCTAATGACTGCATCCTCTACCGCGGTGAGTACGAGGATTTGAACGCTTGCCCGGTATGCGCTGCATTGCGCTATAAGATCAGGCGCGATGACCCTGGTGATGTCGAGGGCGAGGGCCCCAGGAAGAAGATTCCTGCCAAGGTGATGTGGTATGCTCCTATAATACCACGGCTGAAACGTTTGTTCCAAAACAAAGAGCATGCCAAGGCGATGCGATGGCACAGAGAAGACCGTAAGAAAGACGGAAAGTTGAGAGTACCCGCTCACGGGTCGCAGTGGAGAAAAATTGAGAGAAAGTACGGGAAGGAGTTTGCAGATGACACAAGGAACGTATGGTTTGGTCTAAGCGCAGATGGCATTAATCCTTTTGGGGAGCAGAGCAGCAACCATAGCACCTGGCCTGTGACTCTATGTTTGTATAACATTCCTCCTTGGTTGTGCATGAAGCGGAAGTTCATTATGATGCCAGTGCTCATCCAAGGCCCTAAGCAACCCGGCAGCGACATTGATGTGTACCTAAGGCCATTAGTTGAAGAACTCTTACAGGTGTGGAATGGAACAGGTGTACGTGCGTGGGATGAGCACATGGGGGAAGAATTTGACCTAAAGGCGTTGCTGTTCGTGACCATCAATGATTGGCCTGCTCTCAGTAACCTTTCAGGACAGACAAACAAGGGATACCGCGGATGCACGCACTGTTTGGATGATACCGACAGTATATATTTGGAGAAATGTAGGAAGAATGTGTACCTGGGACATCGTCGATTTCTTCCAAGCAGGCATCCTGTAGAAAGAAAGGCAAGCATTTCAAAGGTGAGGCGGATCACCAGACGAAGCCTCGGCACCGTACTGGTGCTGATGTACATGGTATGGTCAAGGATTTGAAGGTAATCTTTGGAAAGGGTCCTGGCGGACAACCTGTTCCAAAGGACGCTGACGGACGCGCACCCATGTGGAAGAAGAAATCTATATTCTGGGACCTGCCCTATTGGAAATACCTAGAGGTCCGCTCCGAAATCGACGTGATGCACGTGACGAAGAATCTTTGCGTGACCCTGCTTGGCTTCTTGGGCGTGTATGGGAAGACAAAAGATACACCTGAGGCACAGGAGGACCAGCAACATATGCATGGACCAGCAATGACAACAGTGGATCTCAACAATCTTGCGTATGCAGACGAACCATTCGTCCTAGCTAATGATGTGGCACAGGTTCTCTATGTGAAGGATATGTCTACCAAGCCGAGAAAAAGAAAAGATAAGGAAGCGAATGCATCATACGATGAGCCAAAGCGCCACATAGTTCTTTCTGGGAAGAGAAACATCGTAGGAGTGGATGACAAGACAGACATGTCAGAAGATTATGAAAAGTTTGATGAAATTGCTCCATTCACAGTGAATATTGACCCGAACATCCAGTTAAATGATGAAGATTTTCCATGGCTACGGCGCAAAGGGACATACGCGAAGAAAAAGTTTCACACCCAAAGATCTGGGATGTGATCGGCTTCACTATCATCACTTTGTTCTGTGTTTCACACCCAAGAGGGAATCTCTATAATAGTTAGGGTAGTTATGTGTTTTGGCATTTCAAACGCGAAGAAATTTTATGTGCAAACAAATTCTTTCATGCATTTACTGATTTTTTTCAGCTAAATGACCCTGAAATTGAAAAGCATTTCAAATGAACTCAGAAAAGGTTGAAAGTTGGCATGGTATCATAATTTCACCCACATAGCATGTGCAAAAAAGTAGAGAGGGTTACCGCAAAAACTGGATGCACTTCGTATATAAAATGGACAATCTCTTTCGAAGTATCAGGGTTTCGGACGAAAACTCATCCGTTACGAAGGGATTTCATTTTTTAAATAACCTAAGCATTACCAAATTGAATATAATGATAAAACACACTAATATTAAACATAAGAAAAAAGATTCACTGAAAATCTATTTTCAAAGTGAAGTTATTCACAAACTAGTGATTCACACAAATTTCAAATAATTCAAAATGTAAACTATTCAAATTTGTAAACTACCGGCACTAACAGAAAGTTTGTAATTTTTTGTACCTAAAGCAAAAATATTCCCAAAGAAACTCTAAATACAGAAAAAAAAAACAACTCAAAAATAAATAAACCAAAAATAAATAAAGCAAAAAAATAAGAAAATAAAAAAGCCCACCTACTGGGCCAGAGCGGCCTGCATACGACTAGAAACCCTACCTGTAGTTGGGCCAGGATGCAGGCCCGCAAGCCCAGTATGCCCACAGGCAGAGTAGGAGAGGTAGGCCCAGAAGGCCTGCTATTGAGAGGAGCTCAATGCAGTGCCCGCGTCGGGGCTTATAAACTGGTCCTGGCGCTCCTCAACTAGCGAGGTGGGACTAAACTTCTGCGCCCCTCGCCTGGCAGCGCACACCCTTTAGTACCGGGTGGTGGCACCAACCGGTACTAAAGGGTGGGCCTTTAGTACCGGTTGGTGCCACCATCCGGTACTAAAGGTGGGCGCTTCCCGCCGCTTGGCCTGGCCAAAATCGACCTTTAGTACCGGTTGGTGGCTCCAACCGGTACTAAAGGACCATCCTATATAAGAAACACTTACGAAAATTTCCTCAGTTTCCTCCCACTTCTCTCTGCTTCATCGCCGCCGCCCCGTCCCGCGCCGTCACCGCCGCCGTCGCGCCGTCCCCGTCGACTCCGCGCCGCCCCCGTCCTCGTCGCGCCGTCCGCGTCGCCGGCCCGTCCCCATCCCCGCACCGGCCCGCGCCACCTCGCCTCGACCTCGCCCGCGCTGTGAGCCTCTGTCCCCCCTCTCCTCTCCCTCCAATCGAAGCCGCCGCGCGCGCCGCCGGCACCGTCGCCTTGGCTCGCCGTCGCCGTCGCCTGCACACACAACACATACACACATACACACACACACACACACACCATACACACACATACACACATACACACACACACACACACCATACACACACATACACAATTTTTGTTCTGTTTTTAGTTTTTAGTTTTTCTGTTTTTAGTTTTTAGTTTTTCTGTTATTAGTTTTTAGTTTTTTCAGTTTTTTCTGTATTAATGTTATAGAAATGTTAGTTTTTTCTGTATTAATGTTATAGAAATGTTTGTTATATAGAAATGTTAAAGAAAAATTAGTTATACAATTTTAGTTATAGAAATGTTAGAAATGTTAGTTTTAGATATGGTCGATGTTTTTTTAGTTTATTATATTTTTAGTTATAAAATTTAGAATTTGCATATAAGAAATCACAATCCAATCATTTAAAAAAATGTTACTTTACTTTTGCGGCATATAGTATTTGTTGTCGATGATGCCCGGCCCGCATCCTCGCCGTCGACCCGTTCGCGACGACGTCCTGCTTCAGAGGACCCATGTCCGGGATTGGGCTCCGCCGGGCTGGCACTGGGAGGTGCTACCTGGAGGGGCGCGACGCTTGGTGAGGAACCCGGCCTCAGGTCCCGTCGTCGACCCTGATCTCCTTTGGTGGCGTTCGCGTGGGCCACATTCGGTGCAGAGGGAGCCGGCCCCGCCGGAGGTGGTGCGTCGTCGTGTCAGGGAGGAGGACGAGCACGTCCATGGCTACATGGCTGCTATGGACGTCAGGTTCTCCAATACCTGGCAGGTTCTTTGGGCAGATGACCGGAGATATGATCCTGTGATGGTTCCTTGTCTTTGGGTGTCCACCGCCCGCGCCCCAGGAACCGCGAGTGGCCTAGATTCTTCTATAGTATTCGATCTTTATTAGCTACCTAGCCAGTGATGTATTCGAGATTATATATTATTTGAGACGATGTATTCGAGATTATATATTATTCGAGACGATGTATTCGAGATTATATATTATTCGAGACGATGTATTCGAGATTATATATTATTCGAGACGATGCATATTATGTACTATATGATTCAGTTTTTCCTTATTGATTGCATCCATGCATTGTAATTTGAATACTAAATTGTTTTATATTTCTTCTGTATTAGTTAAATAAAAGCTATGGCGGACAATACCGGCAGAGAGGGAGAAGAGGCCCTGTTCGAGATCATACGCAGCCCTAGCAGGCCAGATGATCTGAATGAAGCAAATGACGGCTCCCAATATCTGAACAATACCGGGGAGGGTGATGATAAGATATTCGATCTCGACGACCGAGCTGATGAAGTCATGAACTATGATTATGATTATGATGACGCAGACAATGATTATGATGACGAATACAATGTTGATCTTGAAATAACAAAGACTACCGGCGAGGTATATTTATATAAGCAGGCATCTAGTGATCATCACATGTTTTTTTATTTGAAGATATATTAACGAATCGATCTTTCTTCTTTCAGCCCTCCGGATCGAGCAAATCTGCTTCTACAGACAGCAGGACAAAGCGCGGCCCGAGCAAAAAGTTGAAGGAGGGTGTAAAGTACAACATCGATTCCATCAAAGCTAGTGGCGAACCCCTCACGCCTAAGAACATTGCGAGCAAGTTCGTTCGTCAGTGCGGAGTTCTTGTGAAGGACCAACTCCCGATCTCCATTCAAGAATGGAAAGAGCCAAAAACTAAACGCCCAGATGTTACTTGGGTCGACGACAGAGCAAAACAAAAGCTTTGGGAATCTCTGATGGAACATTTCACCCTACCAGATTATTTCACTGATGCAGATGTGCAGAAAGTCAAGGACGCTGCTCTTAAGAAGATGGCAATTGCATTCAACACCCACAAGAAAACTGTATGGGCCAACTACCTCGCTGCAGAAAGGAAGACTCCAGAATTCAAGGGAACACTGGAGAAGCAAAGAGAACACTGGCCCGCTTTCGTGAAATTCAAGGAATCAGAATTATCTAAGGAACGGTCGAGAAAAAACAAGGCCAATGCCGCAAAAAAGACGCAGTTCCATAGGCTGGGTCCAGGTGGCTACGCGGTGGCAATGCCTAAGTGGGATAAGTCTGAGCAAGAGATGGAGGATGCAGGGGTCACTCCGGTTACTAGGAGCTGGCCCCCCAGGTGCAGAACTTGGTTCTATGCGCATGGGGGGCGTTGGACCCGAAGACAGGCCTGGTTTCGAAGAAGGCAAGTCTAAAAGGAGCAGAACAAAAGTTACTTGACGCAATAGAAGATGCTCGAAAGGGGGTGTTCACGCCCAACAGAGAGAACGACGAGCTTACGCGCGCCCTGGGAAATCCTGAACACCCGGGAAGAACACGAGGCAAGGGCGTTATTCCCTGGTATGAGGGCTTTTCGGAATGGAACGACGACTACAGGACCCGTGCAAGAAAGAAGATGGAGGAGGAGAAGAAGAGGAAGCTGGAGGAGGAGCAGAGGAAGCAGGACGCGGAACGCCTTCAAGGCCTAGAAGCAAGGCACGCGGACTTGGCACTCAAATTCCAGCAGCAGCAGCAGCAGCAGATCGACTCACTTAGCCAGGAAAGGGGGTCTCAGCAGCGGCAGCAGCAAGCGGATGATCATCCAGCATTGGATAGCACCGTCCCATCCATGCCGAGAAGCAGCGTTGGTTCCGCCCCGGGCGACGCACTGCTGGATACATACCCTGTGGATGACATCATAGAGAACACTAACTGTGAGCTACACTTCAAAATGAAGAACATATCCATGAAGGTGGCGAACGCCGTTGCTTTTACAATTACCCCCGAAGCAACCTTCCATTGCGCCCCGATTCCAGCGGGCTATGCTCGTGTCTTGGTTGATGAGGTGGTGGGCCCATATTCGGGGCTAGAGCTTGACATTCCTGGAGGTGACGACGAGCAAACACTGGGAGAGGCCATACATCGTATCATCCTATGGAAAAAGGATTGCATCATCTTTCGAAGTCCACCGACACCGCGTCTGCCGACTCCTCCTCGAAGTCCGCCACCGTGTCAGCAGACTCCCGCTCCTCCAAGTCCACGAACGCGTGAGCAGACTCCTGCTTCAAGTCCGGCACAGCGTCAGGCCACTCCTCCTGTTTCAAGTCTGACACCGTGTCAGGCCACACCTCCTGCTTCAAGTCCGGCACAGCGTCAGGCCACACCTCCTGCTTCAAGTCCGACACCGTGTCAGGCCACACCTCCTGCTTCAAGTCCGGCACAGCGTCAGGCCACTCCTCCTGCTCCAACTAAGCCACGTCAGCCGTCTCCGCCGCCTAAGCAATCGCAGAAGAGACACGCCGCAGCTATGGTGCGTAGCGGTACGAGTCGAGGTAGTACAGAAAGTACAGGCGGAGACAAGCGATATAAATATGGTCCAAGCAGCCTCGCTCCTCTTCCTCAGAGGCCTTACGACATGACCGAGGAGCAAAACGATGCAATAGTGCGGGCCGAAGTGGACGCTCATTTTCGACCGAAACCGGCAACGCCGCCGAGGGAGAAAGTGCCTGAGGAAAAGATTGACCACTTCATTCGTATGGCTAGACCACCAGCTCCCAAGCCTGTTGACTCAGACTATGAGCGCCAAATCAGGAAGGCACATCGAGCACGACTACAGAAAGAAGCGAGCTCGAGCTCGAGCCAACAAGCAGCTGTCAAAAAATGCGGGAAAACCGTTCCCCAGCTGGGAGAACAGGCGGCGCAATCGACCCCCCCCCCCCCGCTTGTTGTGCCAACAACACATGAGAGTACGCGCGCCCAATATTATTGTGGGCAAACCGTTTACGTTCCCGAGCTGGGCGATGTGGTAATAACCGAGGAGCATATAATGCAGGCTGAAATGCTCAAGATCACTGTTGGACAACTCCTCGATATCGAGCCCATGCCTCCGCTTAGAGAGGAGGAAATAAAACGGAAATATGTCCGCGGCGAACCTTTGGTCGAGCCCGAGGAGGTCAAGAACCTCCCAACGAGAATGTATGAATTGCATGATTGGTACATGAAAATTACCAAGATTTCCAATCGAGAGTCCCTCATGGTGCAAGTCGAGGAAGATCATTACTTCCATAAGAAAGCTCTGGCCGTTGAGTATTCAGAACTATTTCAGTTATTCAATCAAGATGCACTCGACAAATCTATCGTCAGTTGCTATTGTCTGTAAGTGATTTCTTTCTGTAATTTAAGTCTCAAGCTAGCTCTAGTGCTCATTGATTGATCATTAATTACCTGTAATTATATATCCTCACTATATATTCTTTTCTGTGGTATTATGCAGGATGAAGATGTATGAAATGAAAAAAGCTGGACGCTATGGCATTGGGTTCATTGACCCAAATACCGTTAATGAATACACATGGAAATTGGAATGGTGTAGACAAGATGTAGAGAAAACATGGTAGAGTTCTTGAAGCGCCTCAATAGCAATGAAGATATACTACTTCCTTACAACTTCGAGTGAGTCACACTGTCTTGTACTACAAATTCTGTTTTTGCTTACTAGCTACATGTTAATAAGTGTATAGGGTTTAGGGTTATAGTTGATTAGTGTTATGCACATGCCCGCTTAATTTATACATGCAAACGTATGCGCATGCAGCTTCCACTGGATCTTGTTAGACATTAAAGTTGACGAAGGAAAAGTTGAAGTACTGGACTCACTACTTAAAAAAAATAGTGACTACAGCATCGTGAAGGGGATAGTCGACAGGTTATTTCAATCATTATTAACTATATCTCGGCCTATTTAGTTCGTCATTTCCTGATATGAACTATTTTTAATAACTCCTTTATTAATTTTCTTTGCCGGCGGGTAGGGCTTGGGCAAAGTACATCAAGGTGACTCCAGGAAAATGGCGACAAAAGCTATGTTGGTATCGACCCAAGGTAAGTAATTAAGTAGTACTAGCTAGCTAGCTACCATCTCTTTAATTCTTGTTTCAATACCATTAATTAATTAACATGCTTGATTAATTATTATCTGATTAAATTCTATTGTCGTAAAGGCCCTGAAGCAGGCGCCGGGGACTGAAGTGTGTGCATACTACGTTTGCGAGAACATTCGCATGATGGCGTCCGAAAGGAGCAGATCTGATAGACAGGACTGGGTACGTTTGCCAGAACACTATTCACAAATCTTACATGATTGTCGATATCTAGTCACACAACTAATACACATGCATATTGATCTCCTTCTTAACAGTTCAAAGAGGTGCGGGATAAGCTCCTATCAGAGGAGTGCATACGAGCACTTCAAGAGGAAATAGCGGGATTTTTGCTCGACCAGGTCATAGATCCCAAAGGAGAATACTATTACCCGCTACCGCCCCCATGAACCACTTGTCATCGTGCTCCGAAGGCACCAAGGCAACATGTAGGAGAAATTGTATATATATACATGTGTACGTGTGAATAATTAATGGTGGTTGTGAGACATTCGATTATATATATATGATCAGTTCTACGAGAAAATCTATTTATATATATGCATAACGTGTAAAATATGTAGTATCGTAAAATACCAGCAAACAAAAAAGAATTAAATGGAAAACACAAAATTAATGGAAAAATAAAAATTAAAACCAAAACCCCCCCAAACATTTAGTACCGGTTGGTGCGACCAACCGGTACTAATGGTCTACCAGCACCCGGGCCTGGCTCGTGCCACGTGGTGGCACTTTAGCGCCGGTTCGTGCCGAACCGGTACTAAAGGGGGGGGCTTTAGTCTTCACTCCATAGTGCCGGTTGCAGAACCGGCACTAAAGGCCCTTACGAACCGGTGATAAAGGCCTGTTCTGCACTAGTGGTACTTAACAAGATGTGTGAGCTCACAGCCAGTGTGATTAGAACTACTTTAAAGAGGTGCACTTAAACACCGTTGCGAAGTAGGTGTTAGAGTTCTATGGCTAGGAGGTGACCGCCACCTAGGTCTACAACCACCTCAGGAAGTGGAGAGCTAGATGGATCCAAGTGTCCATGCTGAGAGACCTTAGCGGCGTCTCATGGGATCAGACCAATTGCTCGATCATTCTTGAGGCAGAGCACTACTCCAGTCACATCGCGGTTAGCTCACATCCCCCTTGTTTAAGCATGCCAACCGTCGTCTTGTCACTACTAACCACGTTGTGTTATTTTTTAGGACCACCCCAAGGACGCAGAATTTCTTAACACACTCATCCAAAACTACAAGCAGATACAACACATATTCTCCTTTGGGCTGGCAATCGGCAAGCATGCCGTGGGCTCTGGTGAGCCGCTCGGTGCACCCATGCCTGAGTATCCATACACCCACAAGTTAGAGTCCATCGTCCTTGATGGTCCTGATAAGGGCTTTGAGTACGTGCATGTGCTTGATAAGAAGAGGAAGAGGGGCAACTTGACGGAGGATGAGATTAGTGTCTTCACCATCATGACCGAGGCCATCAAGGAGGTGGCAGCCGCCATAAGGGAGAGCAAGTCGGTCGACGGCCACCCTGACCTCTACACCGTTGTCCTGGGCCAAGGTGGCTTCAGGCCTGAGGCTCTGGTGGAGGCTCTGAGCCACCTATTGGACAACAAGGCCTAGGGTGTTGGGTTTGTTGCCGTGGCATACACTCAGAGGGGGCTCTGGCTCAAGACCTGACTGGGCAAGGACTACTACTAGTGTTGTTTCTTGTGGTGGTGACCGTGTGCATGATCCATGACGACTATGGCGATGAGGACGATGAGGACGATGACGACATATATTTGTGTAGCTAGAGCTTAAAACTATTGATGGTCTATATATTTTGGTGAGGTGGTATATGCTAACCCATCACGCTGATGGCGAACTTACGGTGATATGATTACACCCTCTTTTGGATGTGGTGGTAGGATGACACCATAGTAGTGGTAGGATGAACTTGCTATGTTGTATGATCATACATGCTTTGTTATGTTCCATGTCTAGTGTGCTCCATTGCTTGCTAATTGAATTGTTGCTCTTCTGCCATGCTATGTCAAGTGGTATCTGGTGTTCCAAGGGAGGATTTCAGGGGCAGTTCATAGGGGGCATGCAGTAAAAAAAGTGTCAGGTTATAAGAACAGCTGCCATAGAGGGTTTAAGAGTAGGCAGGCGGCAAGGATGCTTACTCTAAGACCATGCTCAAGCAGGCATGCAGTGTTGAAGTTGGCAAGGTGGATCGACAGTTTGGGCTAAAGAACATCATCATCGTCCAGTTCATTGTGATTGTAGTGCTGTTTTGTTGGTGTGATTGGTGTAATCGTGTGTAAGGTGTAGCGGGTAAGCTCACCACGTAGGGTACAAGGTAACCACACCTCGCTCCATGTATGCAACTAAACATCGTGTATTTGCGTCTGCCCGGCCAATGCAGGAAATCAAACACCATGCCCAAACCAATCTCCTAATGCAGACAACCTCGATGTGGGCAACCAAACAAGGATGTAGATGCTGGTTTTTTCTTATTTTTCTCAACCAGACCTAAGTGAGCCACACATGCAATGCAGGCAAAATCAATGCGAGCAACCAAACACGCCCTAAGAGTATAGCTTGACAGTGCTCGGCTTGTTGTGTGTAGGCTTCCCGCGCGGGTATACTGGTGTTGCTCTGCTCACTTGGCTATTGCAGGTCAAACCGAAAGTACATTTCTCAGCTTGGCTCAAATGCTCCTGGTGTGAACAGTAAATTAAAAATACCTTTTTAAATTTTTTTGGCAAAATTTAAGAAATGTTTAAAGTGCATGCAAAGTTTCATCACGAAATCATATTGGTGAAAGTCGTGGCGAAAAATACAAAATCAGAGCTCCAAAATGCGTTTGAAACTACCATTTTTAGAGCATCGATTTGTTTTTTTGCTATGCCTTCCACCAATGTGATTTCGTGTGAAATTTTGCATGCACTTAAAATTTTCTTAAAGTTTAGCCCCAAAAAATTCAGTATATTTTGAATTTGTATTACATTTATTCAAATTTACAGTTAATCCAGGAGCATATGAGCTTGAGAGTAGATACTCCATGTACAGGTCGAACTATGTATTTTCGCTATCAACAACTGTTTTTTTTTGTGAGAAAAACTTTCAATCTATTCATCTTCAATCATGGTAGTACAACGAACACTATAAATAATAAAAATTACATCCAGATACGTAGACCACCTAGCGACGACTACAAGCACTGTATGATATTCACGTGTATTATGAACGCGTATGAATTTGAGGATTCATATTTGAGGTATGTAGCTGCTTGGCAACCCATATGAGAAGCCATTCGGCGCCGGATGCGTGCCGATTTGTCAGGTCTAGCTGTAGATGCTCTTAGATTCTGAAATGCAATACCCCGTAAGAAAAATAAAAAATCTGAAACGCAATGGCAATGATAACGCGGCTTGCGGCTACTCTCTTTTTTACAAGTGTGTGAGTTGGGCATGCATCCGGAAATCCATACTACTAGTGCGCTGCACAGTGCGAGTACCAAGAAGCCTTTCAATCGTACTACATCAAATTTACTCACGCAGTGCTACCCATTAGTGGATCCATAAGACTCCAGTCCGTGCATATATCCCCACATATGGATCGACAAGGCGAGATTGTATTGTACGCACGTATATGTATGCAGGTCGCGTACACACTAATTTTAGATGGTCTCTTCCAGCCCAAAGATAGGCACGTATATGTATGCAGGCGCCGGATGAAACACCGCTTTTGGATCAGCCGCCCGGCCGGTCCTTCCAGGAGCACATGCAAATGTCCACAGGCCTTGGCCATGCGCGCGTACTTCGCGATCGTGCGGGGACACGTACACACACAAGAATTGCGTACTGTATATTCGGTCCACCGTGCGTACGGCCGTCCATCATTTTCAGGAGCATTTCCCTGAGAGAGGGTGTCAGTTAAATTTCCCGGCTGCCAGTGGCCACGAACTCCTGGTTAATGTTTTGCATTCCTACGTAGTCCTTCGGGCCTGCATTGAAAAGGGCGGATGGGGGAGTAACTGTGTGTTTGCGTGGTCACGGTGATTGTGTGATCCCCGACTGTTGGACCATGCGTGCATGCATGCAAGTATCCTGTGGTGCTCTGATCTCTATGTATGCACGTCTTACAGAGATCATAAGCCTACAACTAGCAAGGAGTAAATTAGAGACATGCATGCATGGGGCCAAGATATGCTCACGTAACTACACTAATAACCTGTTCTTTGAGCAACTCTACGGAGTTGTTGTATTGGCCCAATTGTCATAATAATCACCGATATATTGTTTTTGGCGTAAAATGGCACCCTATCTGATGTGTCTCTGGATCGTCAAAATTTATGTAGCTCGCTCCAAAAACGAGCTTGTAGCCTCCATATTTGAAAGTTGTGCAGGTCAGTTTGGGGCTCGCTCCAAATCCAATCGCCAGCGCAAGATGAAGGTTTCAGCTTCTTCCTCCTCGCGCAAACGCTGAAATTTAAGCAACCGCCACCCCCACACGCACCACCGCGCACACATAATCACCTGCGAGTAGGTTGACGTGACCGCTAACAACCGACAATTAATGGTGTGCCCGCTCCCTCGGATACCCCAGGTGCCAGTTCCGATGGCCGCCATGCGGAGTCATCCCCGGCTATAAAAAGCCTCGGCAAGGCGTCCCCGTCACCTAAACACTAGCTGCCGTGTCCCCCTTCCTCGTTGTCTGCTCCCCTAGCCATCTCCTCCCCTCTCCACGACAACGCTGCTACGCCGGAAGGATGGAACCTATTAGTTGATCCTCCTGTTCCAAACGTGGCACACCGACGGCCACGACAGTCAAGGCTTCCTGC
The DNA here is from genome assembly GCF_018294505.1 of Triticum aestivum. Classification (NCBI taxonomy): domain Eukaryota; kingdom Viridiplantae; phylum Streptophyta; class Magnoliopsida; order Poales; family Poaceae; genus Triticum; species Triticum aestivum. Next base: position 460,180,532 of record NC_057808.1, on the reverse strand, counting down.
TCCCACAGCGGCTCGCGGGGCGCTTCCACCTCCCACGGCGGCTCCCGTGATGGGAGCCTCAGGGGATCTGTCGGCTCCCATGGCGTCAGGCGGCACCTCGGGTGCATCGTAGCCGTTCACAACGCCGCTGGCCCCATGACCCCCTCCCCGAGCTGGATCCCTAGGACCCGGTCGTCGCCATGTTGTGACTCTCCCAACTTGAAGTCAGGCGCTCCGCCACAACGAGGAGTGATCCCGCCCCGCAACCACCGACCGGAAGGAGCAGCGGCTGCCGCTTGTGAGTCCGGCCCCTACGCCTTCTTCAACGAACTCTCGGAGGAAGACAAGGATGACGACTAGATGGTGGCGGCGGTACCACAGGCAGTAGCACGTAGCGACATTGCATATTTTGAAAATGTCGTTCGCCACATTTAAAGTTGCAAAAAAAATGTAATAACGATATTTGAACACGCATGATATAAGCACCTTGAATCGAACATATAATTTGAAATAAATGAAAAACACAAACAAATACTATTGAGTACGCATTATGGGAACTCTGAGTTTGTGTGTCGTCTTCGCAGCCTCCACTTACCATACGCCGTATGGCGACTCCGGTAGAGTTCCTCTTTTTTTTTTTTGCTAAAACTACCGGCCCCTACCATGTGGTCCATGCGTAGGAGTAAGGAATATTGGTTGACATATCAATAAAGCTGTGTGTTCCTACCATGCAAAAATGTCAAACTACCGGGGAAACTAACCTTCTCAGCCCGAGCTCAAATGAGCTCGGGTAAACAGTAAAATTCAAAAGAAATTCAAGAAAATCTGTAATTTTTTTGTGACAAACATTTACAAAAGTTCTAAGAGTTTGCAAAATTTTGTCATGAAATCACATTTGTGAAAGTCGTGACAAAAAAAATCAGTGCTCCAAAATGCTTTCAAAAGTAGCATTTTCAGAGTATTGCTTTTGTTTTTTTCGTCACGACTTCCACAAATGTGATTTCATGACGAATATTTGCAAGATCTTAGAACTTTTATTAATGTTTGTCACAAGAAAATTGCAGTTTTTTGAAAGAACGAAAAATTGTTTTGATTTTACTGTTCACACGACCTCATTTGAGCTCGGGCCGAGAAACTCCACGTCCAAATGGTAGGTGTGGCTGAGATAGAAGTGCAGTACACAGAGTAATCCCCACGTAGTAATCCCGTGCCTATTAACGAGCTTCAACGTGCCAGATACTGGTTCTTTTGTCTACTGCTACTAGAAAGCAGATACTACTAGAGCAAGTAGTCCAGGTGAGCCTACAAATTCCATGTAGTATACGATCTTGAATAGACTAGTATCATGTACTCCATGTATATGGTCTGAAGTATTAGATCAAATCAAACTAATGTTTTCTCGAATTACAAGCTATATATGATACTATCACAAATGTCTTTCTTCATTTAATGATAATACTCTCCTATGATGCACTAGGAGAACTAATTGTTACCTTTCATTAATAATCACATGATCATTCCGGGAGAATGTTCCGATCGGGGGCACAAGCTCATTATCCGTGTTAATTTCCCTGGACGTACCCGTTTTTTTAACTGCTCTGGGCTTCTGGCACGCGCGGAGGATCTGGAGAGGACATACCTACGCACTGTACATGCAGTATCGCGATTAAACCCGTTCGACCCTCTGCTGGTTTTACCAGTGCCATTTGATTGATACGTACAGGACCATCTGCGACATGCCACTAGTAGAAAAGGGGGCTTTTGTTCCGGTTGGTAAGGGCCTTTAGTCCCGCGACTAAAGGGTCGTTACTAATGTCTCCCCCCTTTAGTCCCGGTTCTTACACGAATCGGGACTAAAGGCCGTCCACGTGGACGCAGCCTGGAGCTCACCAACCGGGACTAAAGAAAAAAAAATTGAAAATCTTTTTTGCGATTTTTTTTTGATTTTCAAATTTCTGAATTATTTTAACCTCTAATCTCTAATCACTGCTTAATTTATCCTCTAATCTCTAATCACCCCTCATCATTCCAAATCATCTAACTTCCCGGACGGTCACTCATCCTCTCACTACTCCAACCTGAGCACGCTTAACTTCTGGGTTCTATTCTCCCTCGTTTCCAAGTCTGCACATGTTGTTTTCCTGACAATACTAAGATGTTAATCCTATTAACCCTCAGGAATTTAGCTTGAGCATGAAGTGACACATTTCACTGTTTGAGTTTGAAACTATTGTTTTAAAAAATAATAATTATTTAGTAACACTAATATTTCTGGAATAATTAGTTTGACCACAGTTTGACCAGATTTGACCAAAATTCAAAAAAACTGAAATTATTATTTAGTAACACTAATATTCTAGAATAATTAGTTTGACCATTGTTTGACCACAGTTTGAAATTGTTTGAATTTTTTGCCTCTCCAGATCTTAAAAGCCCCGTATCTTTTTTTCTGTTAGGTTTTTGAGGATTTTGAAAATATTTAACGTGGTTCCCCCGGTTAAATTCGGATGTAACTTTTCAAGTAGATGATTTTTCATATAAAAACTTTTTCATCCGAGTTCGTATGCAAAAGTTATGCCCATTTTAAGAAATTCCAGAGAGATTTTGCAAATAAAGTCGAAATTCATATTTGTTAATTTTCCCAACAACTAGACCACATATCACATGGGAAACTTATTTTATTTTATTTTTTTGACACTTCCATCATTTTCTTTTGTTTTTTCTAAAACTGAAAAGGCGGTCCAGGGGGTAGAGTTTGAAAATGGGACCTTTAGTACCGGTTCGTGCCATGAACCGGTACTAATGCCTCAAAGCCCATTAGTACCGGTTGGTGGCACCAACCGGTACTAAAGGTCTAACCTTTAGTCCCGGTTGGTGCCACCAACCGGAACTAATGGGCATCGCACACTTTAGTCCCGGTTCGTGGCACTAACCGGGACTAAAGGGCCCAGATGAACCGGGACTAATGCCTTAGCCGCACGAACCGGGATAAATGCTCACATTAGTCCCGGTTCGTGACTGAACCGGGACTAATGTGAAAACTGCCCTGATCTAGCAGAAGATGGATGCATGGCCGCCGCGCCGACATACCAGACTCGCGTGTTGTGTTGATTAGCGAGAGCGAGCTGAGTAGTTGCTGCGGCATGTGAGGGCATTCAATCCGCCTTGCCCTCTCTCTCAATCGCTATCAGTCCCAGGGAAAACTTTGCTAAATCCCTGCGTGCACGCATGTGCACTTAATTAGGAGTCGTGTTCTTCGTTCCCCTCGCAATCGGTCGTCACTAACGCTGTGTACCTGTGCTTCCATTTGGTTCAGTAGTATTCCCTCTGTAAAGAAATCTAAAAACGTTTAGATCACTAAAGTAGTAAGTACGAGACTCGTAGATGGTCAGATTAGCTGATCCTTCGGAGAAGAGAGGTAAAATTCAGGTCATTAGTCTGTCGCACTTATTGCAGCTCATGGGTACTTTTTTTTTGTTGTTGTTAATTTGAGATTGCTTTTACCACGCTTGCAGCTCATGGGTACGACGAATCAACAGGATTTAAAAAGCACTGAGATCACATAATCAGGACTAGCTACTGCCAAGTGTCGTGTCAACGGCGCGTACGACGTCGGTGGATCAAATTATCTTCTTGCGGTGAGCTAGAGGAGCCAAAGTAGCAACAGGCATTACACTGTACTCCGTACGTTTTATTTCTCCGCTGGCGACGTGTGCACACCGCACCGCTCGAGTAGCGAGTAGACGGCAGACGTCCACCGGCATATAAGTGTCAGCATCACGTCGCCGTCCACCGGGAGGGCAGGCACAATGATTCCTTCTAATTCCCTACCCGCTCTTTTGACATTTGAATCCCTTGGTCTTGCTCATCATAACCACCACTCTCATGGCCGGCCAGGGCTTGGGACACAAAGGAGGCCGGCCGGGACGATGTTCACCACTCGGATCAACAAGTGGACGGTACATGGAGGTGATGGCGATTTCCGCTTCTCCTAGAGCACTCTCATGTGTCATGGCAATGCATGTCATTGTCTCAACATCTCGTATTTGTTTCCCTTCCCAGTGCATTGCTGCACCAACAGTAAACTGACAACCCTACACCCACTAGAATTAGAAAAACAAGTGGCCAGCCAGAGCCAACGTTGCTTTGGAGATACACAATTTATCTGCTATGCTGATCTCTCTCCATCTGATGTGATCTTTCCACTAGCTAGAAGTGGGAACCTGCACGGTGGGGTTTGCCAAAATCACATCACGAACAGGATCAAACGGGAGAGGACTCCCGATTAACACTGATCACTGATGGATGGAGAGAGGTTTGATCCAGAGAGGAGGTAGCAGCAACCCAACAGGGAGAGTGCCACCTTCAAATTATGGCGTCCAACCTTGGCTCCGTTGCTCCTCATCGCCATCATGGTATTAGCCAGCCATTATGCGTCTGCGGAAATTAGCTGTCCACGGAATGGATATGTCTAGCCTACTGTTTGGCTGATAATAACAAGCTAGAATGCTAATTCTCTCCTAATCACCTCCCATTGCATGTTAGGGGATTTATATACTCAACAATTTCTTTGTTCTTCACCAATATGGACCCTACCAGCACATTCTCCCGGGATGGACGTCAAAGACACACACAAAAAAGGATTTTGCACATATATCCATGGTTATGTAAAATTTGTGCTTCCGGAACAAAACACATTAGTGCTATGAAAACCAGTTTTTGAACACTAGACCTGCTTATGCAGAACTTGAATTTTTTTGCCATGAATTTACACTTGCACGCCCTCCTAGGAAGAGTATATAGGTGTTTTCATCGCACATGCGCTTCATGATCTAGCAAGGATTAGCAATGAAATCAAGTCTAACGGAGTCCTCGGATAGTACTAGAAATACAAACGTCCCTCTCGCCATGCCAGCCCATGCATGCATCTCCGAACAACGCAATGATTGGCTAGGCAGAGTAGTCTTATTCTGGATTAATGCCGTTGCGATCGACACACATACATACATGTTCATTGGTCAGAAGCCCACGGCTTCAACTTCTGGAAAATGTTTACCTCATTACCTGGCCTTCTCTTATCAGGTGGACAACACCACACATATGAGTTGTGTTAGGTGCCTCGTCGTTTGATTGATAATCCGAGATGCATGCATGTACTATCCGCTATAGCTCAACATAATCCAAACGGACTAAGGCGTCATCATGAGCCAGACAAAATCGATCGAGAAAAGAGGGTCGTCGGATGCAGTTTGGGCATCCCTTTCCGATTCGACGGCCGTGGGGGCTCCTGCGTGGCTCGCTATCGCGCTAGTGTGTGGTGACACTGACATTAGTACATTGCATGTATGCGCGTTCGTATTTAGGGGGTTGCGGGATCTGCAACCGGGTCCAGCGCCACTTTCTTGATTCTTTACAAGCAAAGAAAATACGAAACTTCAGTACTCCCTCCGATCCATATTACTTGTCGCTCAAACGGATGTATGAGGAATACATCGTTTGAGCAGTAATATGGATTGGAGGGAGTAAAACAGTTAAACTACGAGAGCTGCTGCTGTGCTCTGCCACTGTTTGCATCCCGCATTTGTGATGGCCTTGGGTCTGGCTTTTCAGAACAAAAGAGAAGCCAACGAAACGATCGAGTGCGGGAAAGAAGGAAATGGGATCCACACGTATCAGTATCACCCCGTGGCCGTGCGAAGGCGATAGGATGGAGCCGCCGGCGGATGCATGGCCGCACAGCGCCCACACCGCGGCGTAGACTTGACGAGGCCTACCGGCGGCACGGCGTCCAACAAAAGACTGCAACTGCAAAGCAATGCAATGCAAAAGTGTGGCTGCTGGCCTGATGCTGCTGTGCATGCTGATTGGGCGCATATACGATACGGACCTGGAATTTCAGGAATGAGCGCAGGCTGGAGATGCGCATGCCGCAGCGGGAGGAGATCCCGATAAAGCAAGGAGGAGGGCGAAAGAGACGGATCCTGGGCCACCTTGTCGCGTCGTCTCGCTCTCGCATGCACATTGTACATACTGCATGCACTATGCAGCTGCTTTGCGTAGCCGATTTGGCCCTGCGGTTTGCGTTTCCTGCATGGAGCCATGCGTCCGTAGTTTGTGCTTGTGTGGACTGTGGACGCTACGTCACGACCCTGCATGGGAAGTTGGGAACCTTTGGCTGCACACTGTGCTTTGTTTTTTGCATGTAACAGCATATAGTATAAAGCTGCATCTGCATTGGGAGCACGTGAAACGTGGCTCGCGGTAAAAAGATTGGACTAATGCAACCAGCTGCGCTGTAGGGATGAGCATCATTGGAGTCGGAAGTAACCACCAAGAGTCCAAGATAGAACGGTGTAGGATTATTGAAGATAGAATCACACGAACTTTTGGTCAGTTGCGTATTTTTAGTCGAAGCAGTGATACAAGATGGTAGAAAAAACAAGCGAAACACTCTACAAATGACCATACTGTCATTTACTGTCCTTCCTACGCCACTCCAACCCGTTTAAAATGACGAATGGAGTATAAAGAAAGATGTGACAGATGATCTTTGTATGCTTGGGAACCTTTGCCACGAGGTACCGCCTCCGTTTTATAATGTTAGGCGTTTTTTCTTTTATCAGAATACGTCTTAATTCTTGAACGAAGGGAGTTGATTAAGTACCCGGCTCATGCTGGATGACTAAACCGGAGTGATAGTAGTACTCTTTTAGGTACCGGCCAAGGCCAACAGTAAGATGAAAAACAGCGTCCAGTTCTTGGTAACAGCAGATTTGAGGTAGCGAAAAACATGACGATCGTGAATCGTACGTACGAGAGCGAGTGGACACTATTCTCAAACCGTCTCATGAAACAGGATCATCCTTCTTCCTTGTCTTCAAACAAGGCCACACATATATGTATTCTCAAATATGTTAAAACTAACATGATCGCCCCCCCCCCCCCCCCCCCCCTCCGGCTTGTTTTGCCACGTGATTCGCATAGTAGTTCAATTCCGCACAAGGGCACAATAACGAACAAAATTATATTCCTCAAAAAGTTTGAAGTTTCAACGATGAAACTTACAATTTTTTTGTCTAAAACTGCCAAGTTTCAACCAGTTTCATAGATATAATTTCAAACAGTTTTTTCTATCGGCCGTAGACACGAAATAATTGTTTTTTATTGGTCGCTCATACTAAGTTTCAACATGAAACTTGTCAAAATATATTTAAAATGGATCTTATTTGAAAGCGATGGTCACAAGAAACATGAATATGAAAACAGAACTTAATTAGAGTTTTTATTTAAAAGATATAAAATTTCGAAAATCAAAAGCCAAAATAAAAAAGCGGGCACCAGAGACATGTGCGCCCGTGCACTTGGGTGCCATAAATTCTAGTACAAAAAGTTCCTTTTTCCGTTATAAAACTAGCAACGCTGTCCCCGCGAAATGCGAGAGCATCACCTATACAGTATTGAACGTATCTGACAAGTAAAACTATAATTTAATAGATGTTGAAAATATGAAGTTCTATAAAATATGAAGCAAGGATGGCATGGCGACGACGGCATCTTCATGGTGGACTTGTGTCCTCAGGCACTGCCATTGCGACACATTTCCTCTAGTGTCAGCACAGAATCAGGGAGGTAGTCCAGGAGTGGATGCAGATTGTGGTCTGCATCTGCAGCATCTAGAAGATGGTGTGTCGTGTTTTGGGTTCGTGGATGGCAGGTATGGATTCCTCCATCGATGTTTTAGTCGTGAGGGGTGCTAGATCTGGAGTTCGATGGCGTGTCCGAGGTGTTGCTCCGATCTGATTCGTTCAACGGTAATGGCTTCGCCTTTGGTGAGCCGCGTCGAGTTCGGGTGACGAGGTGATTCGTCAATTTTTTCCTTTGATGGCTGTTGTGGTGGTGTCAGAGACATGTGACGTGTGTTGGTGTCAAGCTAAGAGGATTCTTCGGTTTTTATTGTATTTTTTCTTTGTTGGTTGATAATTATTTATACAAAGGCTAGCGATCTGCTGTTTTTCAATTTCGCATGTGGGTGTGCACGTGACTTGTACTACGATCCTTATGATATAATATATGAGACGCATATTATCATGCAAAAAAATTCTACATGCATCTCTTATTCTTTAGTCCCCACGTACGACCTGCTGTAACGAGCCAAGCTCAATGACTCTTTGATCTTGATTGTAATTTTCTTTCTTGGCTGGTTTTGTTTTGTTTAAAGACTAGCATTCTATTGTCTATTCAGCCTTGTTAGATAACATAACTTGTACTATGACTTTTATGATATACGACATGCCCTGCTGTATTGCCAAGCAAAAAAAAAAAAAACGTGTCACATGCCCTATATTATCCACACCCTCGGCAGCCCAGCACCCACCGTGCAAAAATAAAAAGCAGCCTCCGCCATACGTACGTATGGAGGCGACCTTGCTGAGTTGCTGTACGAGCAAAACGTATGTATGGGTTTGTGGTTCGTGGATGGCAGGTATGGTTCCTTTTTCAGCGTTTTAGTTGTGGTGGGGTGTCAGATCTGGAGTTCGATGGCGTGTCCGGGGTGTTGCCCCGGTCTAATTCGTTCAACGGCAAGGGCTTCACTTTTGATGAGCCACCTTAGAGGTCCGCAAAGCTGCATATCAGCGATGGAGCCACGTTGAGGTCGGGTAAGGAGGTGATCCGTTATTCTCTTCTTCGCTGGTTGCTGTGGTGGTGCCGGAGGCAGGTGACGGGCGTTGGCGTCAAGCTCAGAGATGTTTTACTATTTTTCCAGTTTTGTCATGTCGATCCTTACGTGACTTGTAACTTAATCTTTATGATATGAGTGAGACACCTATTAGCATGAAAAAAAAATACCCTACCTCCCGATCGATCCGTTGCCTGGCCATGCCCTGGATTGATGAGTTCTTCTCTGGTGACTGTGCGTGGGACCGCCAGCACGCACCGCATGCACGACAGCTAATGAATAGCGATGGACGGCGACCAGCGTCGAGTTGGAGGCCAGGCGATCTATGAATCTATCTATCCAATCATTCCCTTGTGAGAACCCCCGCAACAAGCGGTTGCTTCCTCGACGCCCCGGCCGGTGCCGGTGCCCAGCTAACCTGTGGCCCGGGTCACAGGGTCGGCCAGGCCACTGTGCTTGGGGCCCGGCCGGGCGCCTACCCGACGCGCGCGGCAAGGCTAGCCAGCCTGTGCCGGCTATAGGAGTGGCGTGGCGCGCGATGACCTCACGAGATCCGCGGCACGGTGCCGGAGGAGCGCGAGCAATGGCGGCACGAGGCGGGCGAGCCCATCCCGCGCTGGTCGAGCGGCCTCCGGCAAAGGACAAAGGGTTGCTGTTGCGTTCTGGCGCAGCTAGCTGGTCGCGCCCGCGCAGCCTGGTAGAGTAGAGCGTGGTCTCCATCACAGACGAGTATGGCGCCGCCTGCTGCGTCCTGCCATGGTTCGATCGGCCGCGTACGGCCGGCTGGCTTGCATGGACTTGCTGTGCCCTGCCGGTCGTTGCACAGAGCAAGGACTTGCACGACTGCGAATTACCATTTCATTTGCCTTATAATTGTGGGAGAAAAATGTTTGGATCTGCGGCAAATGAGAAAATTATTACTCCCCGTCTCATAATGTAGGATGTTTTTTGACACTACACTAGTGTCAAAAAAAATCTTACATTATGGGACGGAGGGAGTAGCTTATAATTGTGCAATACCTTTTTTTGCGGCTACATAGTATATGGTGAATATGAGGAATGTTCCGTGCCATTATTAGACCTTGTACCCAGGTCCAGATGCATCATGTTATGTGTTGTTCCAACTTGCTTTTGTCTGGTTAATAACAGGCACAAGCTACCTACTGCATGATTAATAGACGCGGAGGAAATAGCAGAATCCATGATACTGACAAGGCCAAACCAACCGTCGAACCACTCAAGACAGTACAGGGCGAAGCAAGCTGGTGCAGGCCACTAAACTACCACTGAGTACCATCCATGTTAAACTCACCAGAGGAAGTATACAGTTTATATACAAGTGGTAGAGTATTACAAGAGGGAGTAGATACATACTCGAGGCAGCACCATCACCCCTTTAGCCTCTCAAAATAGGCTTCTCGCCCAGCTTTATATACAATAAAGCAATAAGACCAAAGTTACACGATCGAACGACACAATGTGATAAGATAGTCCTATGAGACAGCTGATCCCTAGATAACTGGTCAACATAAACGCACACAACTATGCTGCCAAAAAACTAGCACATGACTACCCGATTACAACGTCATAGCACGACCTAGGACACCTAAGCCTCCACGACAACGCCCTCGAGAGGGGAACGCGAGCACCGCCGCTGCCGAGCCCGAGCACCACCCCTTTAGCCTTGGGACCAAATATACGTGCGGCAGTAGAGTAGGCCTACCTGAAGCGACGTACAACTTCTGTATATCATTATATACAGAAAATAAATGCAGTGGCTGGCCGGTCTGCCCTGTGGACCTCCCTGCATAGGAGTAGACGTGAGTATACACCACACGCATGCAACAGGCAACAGCAATTAAAAGCTAGTGCCAGTGGTACAGGTCCTGGAAGAATCACCGCAGGTGCACTCAAGTCTCTGGATAAGCGACCGTGCCCTCAACTTTTCTCCCTTTTCATAACTCGCCGGACCCAACGGCCAACGCGTCCAGTGTCCAGCAGTACGTCCATGCTAGTACTACACGCCCGTACGTACAAATCCACAGATGCCAAAGCGAAGCAGCATAGGCGCAGTCAGGGTAGGCTGTGCCGGCCAGCTACATATACAGCTAGAGCTGCGTGCAGAAGCTGTGGCCACGGTCACCGTGGAGTGCCAAGCCAAAGCTACACTGCGCTCACATGAGCCAATCAATCCTGTCATACGCATATCAGTCAACGTGGTCAAGCTTGGCTTGGTTCTTTGTGGGTTTCTCTGGGCTCTGGCTACCGCGTGAGTTGACGCGTCGCTGGGGTGCAACTACTGCTGCATGCACTCGATCTAGAGTATATAGCTTGCCAATGCCCGGCGTGTTGGGCGCAGGCTTCCCGCGCGGGTATACCGGTATGCAACTACTGCTGCATGCACTGCGCTCGACCTGCCCGCTCGGGTATGCAACGGATTCATAGGACTGACGAAGGAGTAGTGCGTTGCACGTAGTGTACGTAGCACGAGGGCGGATTTAATCGGCCATAAAATCTACTCGTAGTTTTTTTAATGAAAAAACTTTCGATCTATTCATGTTTAATCATGGTTCATTAGTCGAACGAACCATGTATAGTACTATATGTTTGCCGGAAATTCGCAGGGGCACATAAGTGTGGGGGCACTCACCTGCCAGGCACTCCCACCCGCTCAATTAGCCTCACCATTCGCGAAGTAGTTCAGTCATACACGTGGACACAATAAAAAAGAAAATCTCTCAAAAAGCTGTAAGATTCAACGATGAAACTTGTTGTTTTTGCATCTAAAAATGCCCAAGTCTCAACAAGTTTCAGAGATATAATTTTAAGCAATTTTTTTCTGTCGGTCGTAGACATAAAATAATTGATTTTGAGTTTCAACATTGAAACTTAACATTTTTGAAGTCATAAAAACATATTCAATATGGATCTTATTTAAGCGCTGGTCACGAGAAACATGAATATGAAAACAGAACTTAATTTGAAATTTTTGTTTAAAAGATATAGAACTTTAAAATCGGAAGTCAAAATAAAAAGCGGCGTCAGGGATCTGAGTGCAACCTCATGCATGGGCACGGCTAGATATGGTACTGTACCTACGTTCTAATTTTAGATCGTTTCTTCCAGCCCAAAGATAAACTCCGCCTATGTTGTCTCAACATAGCCGGTCCCAAGCCCGGCTAAAGAAGGAGGGTTGTGATAGGCTTGGTGAGCCAACGTAAAAACTCAGCCGCTCTTATGGAGATGAAACCCAAAAGATTTTTGTTGGGGCGTAACCCTCTCAGCGACGCGCCACATCGGAACCTGGGTGTGGTGGCAAATGGGTAAGGGCCGGGTCGTCACCCCTTGGTGGCGCGCCGTATCTTGATCCGGATACGGTGGCAAGTGAGCGAGGATCGGGTCGTCGCATCCTTAGTGGCGCGCTACATCGGCGCCCGGATGTAGTGGCAAATGAGCAAGGGTCTTCGCATTTGACTCTACGAGTGCCAAGGGTAAGGAAGCTAGCCGAGCCTAGGAGGATTCGCTTAGGTAGTTGGAACGTAGGGTCTCTGGCAGGGAAGCTTCGGGAGCTAGTTGATGCAGCTCTGAGGAGAGTTGTTGATATCCTTTGCGTCCAGGAAACCAAATGGAGGGGACAGAAGGCGAAGGAGGTGGAGAATATCGGCTTCAAGCTGTGGTACACGGGGACGGCTGCAAACAGAAATGGCGTAGGCATCTTGATCAACAAGAGCCTCAAGTATGGAGTGGTATACGTCAAGAGACGTGGGGACCGGATTATCCTGGTCAAGCTGGTAGTTGGGGACTTAGTTCTCAGTGTTATCAGCGCGTATGCCCCGCAAGTAGGCCACAATGAGAACACCAAGAGGGAATTCTGGGAAGGCCTGGAAGACATGGTTAGGAGTGTACCGATTGGCGAGAAGCTCTTCAGAGGAGGAGACCTCAATGGCCACGTGGGTACATCTAACACGGGTTTTGAAGGGGCGCATGGGGGCTTTGGCTATGGCATCAGGAATCAAGAAGGAGAAGATGTCTTAAGCTTTGCTCTAGCCTACGACATGATTGTAGCTAACACCCTCTTTTAGAAAGAGAGAATCACATGTGGTGACTTTTAGTAGTGGCCAACACTCTAGCCAGGTCGATTTCATCCTCTCGATAAGAGAAGATAGGCGTGCGTGCCTAGACTGTAAGGTGATACCTAGAGAGAGTGTTGTACCCCAGCATAAGCCGGTGGTTGCTGACTTCCGCTTTCGGATTCGTGTCCAGCGGGATAAGCGTGCCAAAGTCGCTAGAACAAAGTGATGGAAGCTCAAGGGGGTGGTAGCTCAGGCGTTCAAGGAGAGGGTCATTAAGGAGGGCCCTTGGGAGGAAGGAGGGGATGCGGACAATGTGTGGATGAAGATGGTGACTTGCATTCATAAGGTGACCTCGTAGGAGTTTGGGGTGTCCAAGGGAAGGAGAAGCGAAGATAAGGATACCTGGTGGTGAAATGATGATGTCCATAAGGCGATTAAAGAGAAGAAAGATTGCTTCAGATGCCTATACCTGGATAGGAGTGCAGACAATATAGAGAAGTACAAGATGGCGAAGAAGGTCGCAAAGCGAGCTGTCAGTGAAGCAAGGGGTCGGGCATATGAGGACCTCTACCAATGGTTAGGCACGAAGGAAGGCGAAAGGGACATCTATAAGATGGCCAATATCCGAGATAGGAAGACGAGGGTTATTGGCCAAGTCAAATGCATCAAGGACGGAGCAGATCAACTCTTGGTGAAGGACGAGGAGATTAATCATAGATGGCGGGAGTACTTCGACAAGCTGTTTAATGGGGAGAATGAGAGTTCTACCATTGAACTCGACGACTCCTTCGATGAGACCAGCATGCGTTTTATGCGGCGAATCCAGGAGTCTGAGGTCAAGGAGGCTTTTAAAAAGGATAAAAGGAGGCAAGGCGATGAGCCCTGATTGTATCCCCATTGAGGTGTGGAAAGGCCTCGGGGACATAGCGATAGTATGGCTAACCAAGCTTTTCAACCTTATTTTTCGGGCAAACAAGATGCCAGAAGAATGGAGACGGAGTATATTAGTACCAATCTTCAAGAACAAGGGGGATGTTCGAAGTTGTACTAATTACCGTGGAATTAAGCTGATGAGCCATACAATGAAGCTATGGGAGAAAGTCATTGAGCACCGCTTAAGAAGAATGACAAGCGTGACCAAAAATCAGTTTGGTTTCATACCTGGGAGGTCGACCATGAAAGCCATTTTCTTGGTACGATAACTTATGGAGAGATACAGGGAGCAAAAGAAGGACTTGCATATGGTGTTCATTGACTTGGAGAAGGCCTATGATAAGATACCGCAGAATGTCATGTGGTGGGCCTGGAGAAACACAAAGTCCCATTAAAATACATCACCATCATCAAGGACATGTACGATAATGTTGTGACAAGTGTCCGAACAAGTGATGTTGTCACTGATGACTTCCCGATTAAGATAGAACTGCATCAGGGGTCAGCTTTGAGCCCTTATATTTTTTGCTTTGGTGATGGATGAGGTCACAAGGCATATACAAGGAGATATCCCATGGTGCATGCTCTTTACGGATGATGTGGTGCTAGTTGACGATACACTACTAGGGAAAACCCTAGCAGTAGCGCGGGTATTTTGCCTATCAGTAGCGCGGGACGACGCGCTACTGATAAGCACTACAAAAAAAGACACATCCGTGACATTTTGGGCCGAACAAATTTTTTTTCTGTCATACATATGACACTTCTATGACGATAATTGTGACAAAACCCGGTATCATCATAGATGTGGTGGGGTCCTACTTCTATGACAAAAAATCATGACAGAAAATGGGCTTTTCGTCCTGGGCGGGCCGGAGACGCAGCTGCATGACATTCTATGGGCCGTCCATGACGGAAAAAACCGTGGTAGAAGCGAGGGCGAGGAAAATTTCGGGGAGTTCCCGGTTACGGTGGGAGGTCGGGGGCCGAGCGATGCGCGTTTCTCTCGTACACGTACGCGCGTGTGTGCGAGGCGTTGGCTCTAACTGAACCCGAGCGAGGCGTTGGGCTCTAACTGAACCCGAGCGATTGCACTGCAGGCTACGCGTTACTGAACCCGAGCGATCGATCGATGGCTGTTAACTGAACCCGATCGAGCGATTCCTTCGCTACTGCTGCTAACTGAAGCCGGTCGATGCTGCCTCTGGGATGAACAGTGAGCGTTGCGGGGGGGTTTGGATGAACAGTGAGCGGTGGCATCACCTCTGGATGAACAGGACCGCGTGGTGTGGTGGAGGGCTGGATGAACAGTAGACGGTGGAGGGGTGCCCGTGGAGGGGTGCTTGAACAGGACCCCGTGGTGTGGAGGGCTGGATGAACAGTAGACGGTGGAGGGGTGCCCGTGGAGGGGTGGTTGAACAGTAGTTGGTGGAGTAGCGCGCGGTGGAGGCTGGATGAACAGGAGCCCGTGGAGGCTGGAGGAGGTCGACGGTAGCCCGTGGAGGCTGGAGGAGGTCGACGGTGGAGATGAACAGTATCCCGTGGAGTCCCGTTTTGCGGTACGCCACACCCCTCCCGATGAACAGGACTCCCGTTTCGACCGTAGGAGGTCCGTTTCGTCCGTTTTGCGGTACGCCACACCCCTCCCGATCAACAGGACCCCCGTTTCGACCGTAGGAGGTCCGTTTCGTCCGTTTTGCGGTACGCCACACCCCTCCCGATCAACAGGACCCCCGTTTCGACCGTAGGAGGTCCGTTTCCTCCGTTTTGCGGCACGCCACACCCCTCCTGATCAACAGGACCCTCGTTTCGACCGTAGGAGGTCCGTTTCCTCCGTTTTGCGGTACGCCACACCCCTCCCGATCAACAGGACCCCCGTTTCGACCGTAGGAGGTCCGTTTCCTCCATTTTGCGGTACGCCACACCCCTCCCTATGAACACGACGCATTGCGTTGCCTCCCCATGAACACGACGCATTCCGTTGCCTCCCCATGAAGACGACGACGACGCTATTTCTCCGTTCCGACCCAGCCATGTACACGAGCCTTGGCCGTACGTATGCGCGAGTAGGCGTTCGAGACCCCGCCCGTATGTACACATACGTGGCCGTATTTTCTTTCTTGCACCCTGGCCGCTGTACGTACGTGTACATGCTACGTGCGCGCCTCTACTACGACACGTACGCGCCTCTACTACGACACGTCCGCGCCTCTACATCCACCAGTATATATGTACGTACACGTTCGCGACCAGAATGACAACGCTACGTACGCTTCGACCAGGTGGGTCCCGACTGTCAGGCACTTCCTTGCCTGCGAAGATGTAGCTGGTGGGTCCCAGCAGTCAGGGGGGCGAATCGTTTTTTTTGCCCGGATGCACTTCCTTGCGTGCGAAGATGTAGCTGGTGGGTCCCAGCAGTCAGGGGCAAACTTTTTTTTCGCGAAATACGGTGGCCCGTCCGGTGGGTCCCCGCTGTCAGGTGGAGGAATAATTATTTTGCACGTAATAAGGAGGCACTTCCTTGCTGCGGCCGTGGACCCAGCTGTCAGCCTCTCCACGTACAGTCCACGTTCGATGGAAGCCGTTCCTTGACCACGTTGACCACGCCGCGCCGAGAGCACCAGGGCGGTGGACGACGGCGAGGCCTAGGAAGGGGACGACGCGGAGCCGGGGAAGATGCGGCAGTGGATGCCCACGCGTAGAGGAGTACGAGGGTTCACTGCTTCGCCGCGGTGTGAGGCTACCGTCGCCGCAGAATAACAGGTGGTGTGGGTGAGTAGAGGGATGGCCTGGCCAGCGGTGGGAGTAGTAGGGGGCGGTGAGGCCTCCGCCGCATCGCAGCCGGCCACGGGAGGCAGGAGCACGAGGCACGACCGGTGCTGGTTTGGGCGGCTGGAGCAAGAAGACCAGAGGTTGAAGAAGCACTACGGCCGTTGGATGGACATCGTATGGTCACTGGAGCTAGAATCATGCATATTGACTAAGTTGACAAAGCCCTCCGTCCCCGTCAACTTAGTAGGCCCACAAGTCAGCCTGCCACTATACTGGGTCCCAGCTAACAGGGGGAGTATTCATTTTTTTGTGCGTAATAAGGAGGCACTTCCTTGCGTGCGAAGATATAGCTGGTGGGTCTGAGCTGTCAGCGGCGGTAACGTTTTTTTCACGAAATACAGAGGCCCTTTCGGTGGGTCCCTGATGTCAGGTGGAGGAATCATTATTTTGCGCGTAATAAGGAGGCATTTCCTTGCGTGCGGCCGTGGACCCAGCTGTCGGCCTCTCCACGTACAGTCCACTTCAGATGCATGTCGGTCGTTGACCACGTTGACCAGGCCGCGCCGAGAGCACCAGGGCGGTGGACGACGGCGAGGCCTAGGAAGGGAACGACATGGAGGCAGGGAAGACTCGACAGTTTTTTCCCACGCGGAGGGGAGTACGACTGTACGAGGGTTTACTGGTTCGTCTGCCGTCGCCGAAGAATAACAACAGGTGTGGGCGAGTAGAGGGATGGCTAGGCCAGCAATGGGAGTACGGTGGGGCGGTTAGGCCTGCGCGGCAGCAGAGCCGGCCGCGGGGAGGAGGGAGCAGGCAGTCCCGCCGGCGCTTGTTTGAGCGGCTGGAGCAGGAAGAGCAGAGATTGAAGAAGCACGACGGTCGTTGGATGGCCATCCAACAGTCACTGCTTGTGCGTCAACCTTTTTTTAGGAAAGCCTCAAATCTGTGGAAAACAGCATACAGCCCATCTGCCATTATTTGTAATAATTTACAGCCCATTTGCTAATTATTAAGGTTTTTTGGAGCCCATATTCTTTTTGTTAGCATTACAGCCCATATTGTGGCCACGGTTAAAAAATTATACGAAATTTTGCATATTTCGGTGCGGTCCGAACTGTTTTTAATCCCGAAATTTTGACTCACATTCAAACTGATTTTAAAAATAAATGTATATCAATATAAAATCCAACAAATTCTCCACGCATAAAAATTAATGTAATTTAAAATCTCGAAATGAAAAAAAAGATATTTGAAACTAATTGCCGGTTTGATGTGTTTAAAAAATGTACAACCCATTTCTCATTACTGATGGGCCATTTTCTCGGCCAGCCGAATGAAAGCTCTCCTCGTCTTGAAAGATTTGCAGCCCAACAGGCCTGACAAAGCGACTTACTTGGGAAATCACAAAAAAATGGGCTGTGCCCGTGGACCCAGCTGTCAGCCTCTCCACGTACAGTACTCTTCCGATGGAAGTCGTTCCTTGACCACGTTGACCACGCTGCGCGGAGATCACCACGGCGGTGGACGACGGCGAGGCCTGGGAAGGGGATGACGCGGAGCCGGGGAAGACGCGACAGTGGAAGCCCGCGCGGAGAGGAGTACGAGGGTTCACTCGTTCGGCTGCGGTGTGAGGCTGCCGTCGCCGCAGGGCCTGGCCAGCGGTGGGAATAGTAGGGGGCGGTGAGGCCTCCGCGGCAGCACAGCCGGCCACGGGAGGCAGGAGCATGCGGCACGACCGGCGCTGCTTTGGGCGGCTGGAGCAAGAAGACCAGAGGTTGAAGAAGCACTACGGCCGTTGGATGGACATGGTACGGTCACTGGAGCTAGAGTCGTTCATATTGACTAAGTTGACAAAGCCCTTCGTCCCCGTCAACTTAGTAGGCCCACAAGTCAGCCTCCCACCAAGGTGGGTCCCAGCTAGCCGGGGGAGTATTTATTTTTTTTGTGCGTAATAAGGAGGCACTTCCGGTGGGTCCGAGCTGACAGCGGGGGGAACGTTTTTTTCGCGAAATACAGTGGCCCGTCAGGTGGGTCCCAACAGTCAGGGGGCAAACGTTTTTTTCGCAAAATACGGTGGCCCGTCCAGTGGGTCCCTGCTGTCAGTTGGAGGAATCATTATTTTCCGCGTAATAAGGAGGCACTTACTTGCTACGACCGTGGACCCAGCTGAGACTCTCCACGTACAGTATACTTCCGATGGAAGTCGTTCCTTGACCACGTTGACCTCGCCGCGTTCCGTTGCATGCATGCGTCCATGGGCGTGGTGCGTCCCCACTGTCAGCCTCTCACGTACAGTCATCTTCCGATGACTCTCGGTTGTTGACCACGTTGACCACACCGTGCCGAGCGCACCCAGACTGGAATGACCCGGAGATGGGGAAGACGGGGCAGTGGAGTCGCAGATGGAGAGGAGTGGGAAACTTCACTGGTTCGGGTGCGCGGCAGCACAGCCGCGGTGCCGCCCACGGGAGACAGGAGCAAGAACAGAGGTTGAAGAAGGAGCACGGCTGTTGGATTAACATCCAACGGTCCAGCTGCTAGAATCATTTGTTGATTAAGTTGACAAAGCCGTGCGTACACGTCCGCTTAGTAGGCCCACAAGTCAGTCACCAAATCTGACGGGTCCCAGCTGTCAACGGGATGAATAATTTTTTTCGCAAAACAAGGAGGCACTTCCTTCCGTGCGAAGATACAGCCGGTGGGTCCCAGCTGTCAGGTGGAGAAATATTTTTTTTCACAAAACAAGGAGGTCCCTCCTGTAGCTGGTTCGAATCCAAACCTAGACTATGACTATATATGGTGCTATGCTACTCTACAAGTAATGAAACTGACATATCCAACGTTCGCTTCTCCTCTTCTCTACTTACTCTGCCTAGCATCAGAAGCTCTGGCCGCAGCAACCATGTCCGCTGGCTGCTCGTCCACCTGCTCTTCAGCAGGCAACAACCAGATATGCGCCAAGTCGCCACCCGTACCATCGCCTGTGGGTCTCATCACACCCCCGCCGGCACGCGCACCGCAGCCGATTGCTCATCGCAACCCGCTGCCGTTGGTGTGGTGCCACTGCTGCAAATCACGCAGAGTCATCCGTCGCGTCTCAACCACAATCCGCAACCCTGGCCGAGTCTTCTACAAATGCCCGAATCATGGGGTAATAATATGTTTAAGTGTTGTTCTGCTGCTTTCAGTTGCTGATTTTTTTAATAGTTTGGTTGATGATCTTCCAATTTGATTCGTGCAGAAAAGGGAAGATTCGTGTGATTTGTATTTCTGGGAAGTTGCTGATGTGGGGGAATGCAACTACGCTGATTATTTGGTTAGCCGAGGAATCCCAATACCAGCAGGTTGGGGTGTTGGACAAGTAACTGAAGGAACGGCAGAAGAGGAAGATGCAGAGCAGAAGGTTAAAGATGCAGTTCCTCTGATCATGGCCAAGCAACAGCTGCTGAACGGCCTTGACAGCAATGAGGAGATGAAAGAGCTTGTGAAGATAATGGGCAAAATCGATGTGCTCTGTAGGATGATTGTCTCTTTATTTGCAGTGTATGTAGCACTCGTGATGTATTCAGTGGCTACGACATGAGCACTTTGCTGAAACTAGTAATGAATGAAACCTGTGTAGCAGGCTGGGCGTAGTGTTGTGAACATCTAATGATTTCTATTAACGGAAATCAGGGGTATCCCCTTTTGCTCATATAAATAAATAAATAGCAGAGGCCCTGTCGGGTCAGCTTTGTTCTCATTCGAAGACGTCGAGCAAATTGCAGTCCAACAGCAAACTATGTCATCAAATTCAAGTTTCACAGCCAAATATGAGTACAACTAAACAACAATGTCATCATGTTTTAGTTGTCATACAATCACCAAACACAAATCAGCATACATAACAAGTGATGTTCTCACAGCAAAATACTAAACAACATGTTCATCAGGTTTCAGTTGTCATAGCAAACACAATTTCACATAGTAGATAAAAAACGTCTTCTGACAGGCAAATACGACAAAAGCAATGTAATCATCATCCGCAGCAGCAGCGTCAACATCTTCGCCATGTGTATCAGTCTGAATCGTAATTCCCCACGGTGTCATCTTCTTCTTCGTCCTCAACGTCCTCGAACGTTGGCTTCTTCTTGATCAACTCTTGTATGTCCACAGCACGACAGGCAATCTTTTCGCCGGCGTCATTGACGTGATGGTTCTCAAAGATATTAGGAACATCTGTGTTATCTTGTACATCAGGAGCAGTGTAAGCATCATCTTGTTGTGCAACTTCATTAAACGAATTCCTCTGCTCAAACCTTTGCAATACTCTCCAGTCATCGCTACGTGCAAATGTGTCTTCCAAGAAAAATATCTGTGTTGCTTGATTTGCCAAAATAAAAGGCTCGTTGGTCTGGTACGCCGCCTTGACATTGATGGATTTGAAATAATCATCAGCTCTGGGTTTTGCGATCCTGGAAAACAGGTTATACCAACGACAGCACAACAGAACCACACACCGATGATCCTCGAAACTGGAGATATACTGCAACTGAACAATGTCTGTTATGTTAGCATACATTTCAGTTGTCTCTTTGTCATACGTATCCGTGCTCATGATGGCACTGTTTTGTGTCTTCCTGCCTTCGTCTCGTGCAAGGGTGTTGTAGCGCACATCTCCAACAACGCAAGATTCATAATGTCTTACCCGAGTATCAGGACCCATTGCTAGTGAGTAAAGGGCATCATCAACTGCCTGCCCATCCTCCCGCATCTTCTTAACCTATGGTTAGAAAATAGACAAGCTGATCATCTTATGTACTCAATATATTAAAAAAACTGACAGTGCACTTCAAAAGCTTACATGGTTCTTGAACCATTTCGCAAATCCTGCCATAACCAGTTTGTCAATGTTTCTTGGATTTTGCGGCAGTAACTCCTCTTTGTAGATGCTGCACAACATAGTGATCGCGTCAAACATCTAAATATATAAGAATGTGCTGCAAGTTTAGTAGATTACGATGTATAAGCTGCAGTACTGCACTTACTTGATATAAGGTAGTATCTCAGGACAGTTATTCAACACATACCAAACCATTTTGTCCAAATCTTTAGGTTTGTCCTCTTGTCGACTCTTCCCTGTAACTCGAACAGAATAATCGAAAACATTGAGCCCGGGATTGTCTTCACCCACCTCTTTGCTAAGCTGATCAGCTGTTTCAATGTATTTTGAGCAGAATGTCAACGCTTCTGTAGCAATGTAGGCCTCTGCAATGGAACCCTCGGGTCTAGCTCTGTTCCTAACATAGCCCTTGAAAGTGCCTAGCCGCCTTTCAATAGGGTACATCCAGCCATACTGTACTGGACCTCTAAGTAGTGCCTCATCAGGTAGATGAACAGCCAAATGCACCATCACATCAAAGAAGGCTGGAGGATATATCTTCTCAAGGTCGCATAGGATAGTTGGTATCTTGTCTCTAAGACGCTCCAAAGCATCTATCCTGATATTCCTACTGCAGAGTTCCCTGAAGAATTGTCCCAACTCTGCAACTGCTCTGTATAAGTCAGGGCGGCCCAATCCTCTAAGGATAACAGGTAAACCCTTTGAAGTAGGACGTGGCAGTCATGAGTTTTCAACCCTTGTACCTTGTTTCCATCTGCACTGACTCTCCTTTCAGGGTTGGAAGCAAATCCATGTGGGAATCTCACACGTGACAGGACCTCGCAGAATTCTTTTCTTTTTACCTTGTCCAAGACGTACACAGCTGGTGCCATATCCCGTGGTTTACCTTCATCTTGCACCTGCAAATCCTTTCTGATACCCAGGTGTGTCAAATCAATCCTAGATTTTAAGGTATCTTTCGTCTTGCCTTCAATATTAAGAAGTGTGCCGATAATGCTGTCACATATATTTTTCTCGATGTGCATCACATCAAGATTATGCCGCAGATCCAAATCTTTCCAATACTCCAAGTCCCACAAAGTGGACCTGCGGGTAAACAATAATCTCTCTTCTACCCTGCCACGCTTCCTTTTCCCGCTACCATTACCAGGATGGTTTCCTGGTGTAATATGCCTGACCTTCTCTAATTCCACTTGCAACTCATCGGCGGTGAGCCTCTTTGGCGCATCACGGTTTTCATGCTTTGCATTGAACACATGTCTTCGGTATTTTCTAGGATGCGGCTTGTCCTTGGCAAGGAAACGGCGGTGTCCAATGTAACAGATCTTGCTAAGTATTGCGTATGACAGCGGATTCCTGTCACAGCGAACACATGCATTGTAACCATGTGTCGTTCGCCCTGACATAGTGCCCAAAGCCGGATAATCATGGATGCACCAAATTATAACAGCACGCAGAAAGAAATCAGCTGGTGGGCTGCTATATAGGTCTCGAGTGAGAACACCCTTCCATAGCTGTTGAAGTTCCTCCACAAGAGGCTCCATGAACAAATCAAAATCCTTTCCAGGACTTTTTGGACCTGGGATGAGCAAGGCCATCATGTAGTTTGATTCTTTGGTGCAGACATTTGGAGGCATGTTGTAAGGGATAACAAGCACTGGCCACATGCTATATGTGGCGCTCTGGTGGCCAAATGGGTTAAATCCATCTGAAGCTAAGCCAAGTCTAATGTGTCTCGGGTCAGCAGCAAACTCTTTGTGTTTATCATTGAAGCTTTTCCACTCACTACCATGAGATGGATGGCTCATTACATTCTGATCTCTGTACTCCTGGTTCCTAGAATGCCACAGTACATCCTCTCTTGTTTCAGCATCATGAAACAACCTCTGCAATCTTGGTATAATTGGAAAATGTCTCAGAACATTATGAGGAATCCTCTTCACAGCATCGCCATCTTTCCATCTTGATGATTTGCATTTCGGGCATTCACTTAAGTTGGCATAATCCTTCCGGAACAGAACACAATTATTCTTACAAACATGGATCATATCATATCCAATTCCAACTGCACGAAGGAAATTCTTCATTTTACTGTAGGTGTGTGGCAGCTCAGACGCATCTGGGAAAGATTCGCGGAAAGCAGCCAACATCGCATCGAATGATTTGTTGGTCATCCGCTCAGATGTCTTCACCTGAAGAAAGGTGACCATAGCTGAGAATACTGACAGCTTATTTCCTGGGGTGACAGCAACGTTGCATTGTTCCAACATGCGGGCCCACCGTTTTTCTTCTGCAGGTGAAAGTTCACGGAATGCACGAGCATTTCGTAGCATTGTTTCAATGTTGGTCAAACTCACTGGCTCCGCCACCACCACCTCCTCCTCTTCCACCTGAGCATCAGGCAGATCAAGATGGTGATCTGCTGCTTCCACGTAGTCAATAACATTGACGTTCACAGCTTCACCATGATGAACCCACCTAGTATATGTGACCGACATCCCATACAAGTGTAGATGATTTTGCACAGTTGACTGGGGTCTTGTAACTGAATTCATACAACTGCTACACGGGCAGAGCACATCTGATTTCGGACCACCGTACTCAGCTCTGATAAAGTTCATGAAGTTTTCAACCCCCTCGACATATGCAGCGGAGAATCTTCGAGCAGAAGTTATCCAAGTCCTGTCCATCTGTTAGACATACAAATTAGTTCTTCTACTAGATATTACAGGAAAAACATATATGCTTTTTTATGAAGTCCAGAAAAAAAATACCTAGGTCGATGTCTAAAGCTATGGCAAGATATTTGGACGAGCAGATCTAAGTAACGAAATATATGTAAAGCTAATTCAGCAAACAGATTTGAGTGCCAAATTATGGCAGGCTGTTTCAGCAGTCAATGAGGCCGAGCACACAGCCATCGAACTATCGAAGGCCATCGCAGCAACAAAGATCGAGTATAAAACGGTGTAGAGCTATTTCACCTAACAGATTGGCTACTAGACCATGGCAATCTACGTCACAATAAATATATGGCAGGATATTTTAGCAACTAATCGGCCTTGGCATGCCATCTCAGCTAAGCAGATTGAGTGCAGAACAGGGCAAGGAAGCTTCTTAAGCAGAGCATATTGACAGTAAACTACTTCGGCAAACAGTGAGATTAACAGCGTCTATCAGCTAACATTCAGCGCTACACCGACATGAACGGGGCCTCAGTCTAGAATGCGCGTACCGTGGGAGAAGCTGACCGCCGTGCGTCTCCACACGAACGTCGCCAGCGGTGGCGGCGCTGACCGCCGTGCGCCTCCACAAGAACGTAGCCAGAGGTGGCGGCGCGGCTAGAGGACGGCAGTCTACGAGAGCGTACTGTGGGAGCGAGAGGATCGCCGAACCGCGGCGCCGACGTATCGGCGCGGCGGGGAGGGCGGCTTTGGCGGAGCGAATGGAGTGGAGGGGGACAGGGGGGAGGGGGGTTTGGGGAATATTATTGGCTAGTTGGCCGAAGGGCGGTTGAATCGGATTTGGGGGGAATTTTTGGGTGGGGGGGGGAGGATTTTCGCGCGGTGGGCGGGGGGAGTTTGGCGCATGGTCGGTTTCTCCAAGTGCAGTCCCACGTGTCAGTGAAGAGGCAAGCCGAAGCGCGTTCCGTTTGCGTGAGCCGTGTGCAGGACCGAACGTGTGTGGGGTGCAATGCGACCGCGACAGGAGTGCTGTGAGTGTACCGCCTTTTTTCCTTTTAAACTAGGTGCTTCGCCCCCTCAAAAAAAATTTGTTGCTTCGCGCGATCCATCGATACTACTACTAGTAATCCGGTAATCCCGACTAAAACGGCGCGGCCGGGTCTTTTCCCGCGCGATATGCTGGGAGGTTGGCTTAGTTGGGTTTTTTAGGAGGAGTAATGCTACACCTACGTAATCCCAGTTACGTAATTAACGTAATGTGAAACGTGTGAGCTGTTGATTGTAGATTGGGGGGAGGGAGGGGCCCACCACCATGAAAATCAGGGGAGGAGAGAGAGAGGCAATTTACGTTAACCCTTTCGTAGGTTCCCGTAGATGTAGAAAGATGTGAAATGCGTGAATGTGTAGTGGACGTACTATTGGAGTGCCTAAGATAATTTGTGTATGTATAGACCCTATGTGTTTATTTTACTTCGCATGTTAGATTTGTCTCGGTTCAATAAAAAGCAGAGTTGGTGATGATGGTGTGCCTGTCATCCTGCAATATAGGCCGTCCGATCTATATCTAACGGATAGGAAGGAAACTATGACAATTTACCCGCACTCCTCTCCACATTTGCAGATAAGGCTTTCCCTCGTTCATCCTTTTCTCCCACAAGATCTTGATCTTCCGTGCAACGCACGGGCATCTTGCTAGTACTCCTACAATATGTATATTATTGTGAAAGTTCATATACACCGGCCGAGATTAATGCAAACACGGCAGATTTTCATTACATTTCGAACTTTTATAGGACAGAAAAATAAAAGAAACCCGACCCTAAACCTATTCTACGGCGGCGACCGACGTCCTCCATCTGCGATCTCTATGTACGGGGGCGGGGTTCAAGACCCGTGAAGTGAAGGTGCGGTCTCCGGCGAGGAAGAGTAGAACACGGGATACGGACCGGCCAGTTGGCACACCATGCCCTGCCGCCTCCCATGCCCTACTCATCCTCGGAGGAGTCCCCGACCTCGGCGGTGCCGGACGTTGGACGGCGGCAAGTAGGACGCGTGGCTGACGGTGCTCCCGTCGTCGGCCGCCAGCGTGGCCACCGCTTGTGCGGTCGCGTCCGCGTCCGGCTACGCCGCTATTGCGTCGCGAGAGGCGACTTGAGCGAGGGCGGCGACCTCGAGCTTCATCCCCGAAGACAAGCTCTCCCGCAGAGCGTTCGCACTTGCGGTCATGGCGGATGTGGTGCCAGGTAGGAGGACGATGCGCTATGGTGTGGAGGTTAGCTGGGCGTTGCCGCTTTAAGTAGCGCATTCCGGTGAGGCCAAGCGTCCGGGTGCGTCATTAAGTCGCCGGAGTTGGTTCCTCGGGCACCGAGCCTCTTAACGACGACATACGAACGGACGGCATGAATGCGGGCAGCTGGCGCCGGCTGGGAACGCACCGCGCGACGGCGCGAGGGACGAGGGTTTTGGTGTGCCAGGGTAGTCAGCTGCGGTCGTGGCAACGTTGGAGATGCCCTTTGCTCACATGCGATCCCCGCATGTCATTGAAAAAGCAAGACGACCCGGCATGGTCTCAGGTCCAGAGGATGCAGTTGGCCGCGCTACACCACTCCGCGGACGCGTCGCGGCGCCCCGTGCATCCTCGACGAGCCGGGTGTTGGGGTGTGTTTGGATTGTGGCCAAAGTGCACCTTACCAAAATTTTGGTCATGACCCAAAGATTGGTCTTTGTTTGGATGGTTGCCATTTTTTTGGCATGCCAATGAACTCTAGCCAACTCTAGTTCATTTTTCTTGCCAATGTCGGCCAAATCATGGGCAACCAATACCTCAACCAAAATTTTGGTCATGACCCAAAGATTGGTCTTTGTTTGGATGGTTGCCATTTCTTTGGCATGCCAATGAACTCTAGCCAACTCTAGTTCATTTTTCTTGCCAATGTCGGCCAAATCATGGGCAACCAATACCTCAACCAAAATTTTGGCTACCCAATGCTTTGATGGGGCAACCTTGGGCACAAACCAAACATACCGTTGGTCGTGCCACAGCACTAACGCCACCCTCGGCACACTGAAACCGACCGTGTCTAGCGACGATATGAGCGTGTCGCTCACCGCGGTCGCCGTGTCCAGAGGCGGTGCTGGAGCTGCGCCCCGTTGTTGGCCCCAACGACCCACATGAACGGTTGTCGGTGGCGAGGAGGTCGTGGGCCAGCTCCTCCATTGGACTAGTCTGCGCTACGTCGTCCCGACGGGTGTGCCCCACATGTCGGTTTCCCTGTTTTCCCGGCCATATTCGAGCGTCAGTGCTCCGCGTTGCGCATTAGGCCTTTCACTATGTAGGCCAAGCGAGACAACTTATTGTTTATTTGAGCCGTTCAAGTATAATCATGTGGCGTTTGCTTATTTCTCATTCCTCTCCAACCCTCTTCTCCATCGATCATGTCGCCCTCCAGTCGAGTCCATCCTCCCGCATGCCTCATTTGAACATTCCGCCGAGTATCATTCGCATGTACCCACCCTAGTCCTCTTTCAATAGATCTCCGGACCCCGAGATGAAATCGAGAGGGAACGAGTGGGGGCACGTGATACCTAAGGCGGATTCAAAATTTTGAACCGGTGATCATAGCATCCGCAAATCATATATAAAGGGTATTCAATGTTCGTTTCGTTTTTGAACGTACAATATACTCCCCCTATCCTTTCTAGTTTACATATAAGTTTTATGTGTAGTCAAAGTATCTCTACTTTGATCAAAAAGGTATCAACATTCAACAACGCCCAATCAATATTGTTAGATTCGTACGTACTCCTAGATTTGTACTCGAGATGGTTTCCAATTTGACTATTGACAAGATTAATAGTACATGAGATGTATAATGTGAAAATTATATCATTGGAAACTCCTTTCACATACGAATTTGACCGTATGCTTTGTGTAAGTTGCATGTCATATATTATTACTCTAACATTTGGTCAAAGTTAGCCTCGAAAAACGCATTAGACCCTGTATGCTTTGTGTAAGTTGCATGTCATATATTATTACTCTAACATTTGTGTAAGTTGCATGTCATATATTATTACTCTAACATTTGGTCAAAGTAGTATAGTGGAAGTGGATCCTCTGACGTAGGTATCCCTGCCTTACCCTCCCTTTCGGTCACTTACTGGCGGACCCCATGCTTGCTAGGCCCCGCATGTCAGTTACTCAATGGGTTCGGCCACGTCAGGGGATCCTCATCCGTAGTATACTCCCTCTGTTTTTATTTACTCCGCATAAAACGGAGGGAGTGGTGGTATAATAAATGACGCGGGCGGGGGAGGGGGAGGGACGTCGGTTTGCTCTCAACTGCGGTCCCACAAGCGAGCGAAAACGCAAGACGAAGCGCGTTCCATTCGGTGAGCGACGTGGAGGGTCCAGCGTGCCGGGCTGCAACGCGAACGCGACAAGAGCGATGTACAGTCAAAACCGATTGACCGGTCGTCACCGGAACCACTATTCACACCAGAACCTTCGCTGCTCGGCCTACGCCAGCCACTGCCCTAAAACCACACCAAATCTCCAGCCCATTCCCCCACCTTTCGATCCCCTAGCCCGCATCAAGCGTCCCCTAGTTCGCCGGAAAGCCATGGTGCGCCGCAAGATCACTTACTACAAGATGCTGACGCCGGAGCGCCGCGCAGAAATCGCGGCGGCGGTCGGCGCCACAGACCTCCGTTCCCAAGCTCGCTTTGCGGCGGGCCAATCCCCGAGTTCTCTGGAGCCAAGCTACGAGGAGGAGGAAGCCGATCCAATGTTCATGGCGGAGGTCGCGGCGCAGAAGGCCCCCGATGGGTATGAGACGATGGACGTCGACTTCGTGCCGGCGTCCGAGTCCCCCATGGTGCAGGCGGACCAGCGGTTCAACATGGCGATACTAAAGGAGGACCGGGAGGCAGAGGCTCAACTCGACGCGGAGCGCGCGCATGCCGCTGCCATCGAGGCTCTCCTGCAGGCGGAACCGGATGTCGTGGATGTGAACCGGGCGGCGGAGGCTCAACTTGAGGCGGAGCGCGCGGATGCCGCTGCCATCGAGGCCCTCCTGCAGGCGGAACCGGACGTCCTGGACTTGAACCGGGCGGCAGAGGCTCGACTCGACGCAGAGCGCGCGGATGCCGCTCTCATCGACGCCCTCCTGCAGGCGGAACCGGACGTCCTGGACTTGAACCGGGCGGCGGAGGCTCGACTCGACGCGGAGCGCGCGGATGCCGCTGCCATCGAGGCCCTCCTGCAGGCGGAACCGGACGTCCTCGACTTGAACCGGGCTGTGCTCTCGTCCGTGCAGAGCGCCCGCACGCTCCGCTTGAACGAGTAGCTGGAGGCCGAGGACAACCACGGTGCGGAGACACACGTCGGCAGCGACGGCTGGTTCGCGCCGGCAGCCAAAGACGACGAGGCCGTCTCTTTCCGCGAGCAGTGATAGTTTTTCTTTATGTTGTTGTTTTTATGGATCTTTTGCTGTGTAAAAACATATATTTGTTATGCAAGTCGCCTGACTTGGGTCAGTCTACCATTTCAGGCGGTTGGATGAATATCCTACGTCTCCTAACCCTTCTTTCCTTCTTCCTCACCTCTTCTTCTTCCCCAACAGACCACCGCACGGGCCGTACGGATACTCCCCAACATGCGGTTGGATAAACATACTCTATGAACGAAAATTATGTGTCAGCGATAGGATGGCTGAGTTTGGTTTGTTCACATGCGACAGCACGTGTCAGTGAGGGTGCGTTCCCTTGGTTGGGTTTGCGGCGTGCAGGAGCGACTGTGTGAGGGTGCGGTGCGACCGCGGCGTGCAGGAGCGACCGTGTGAGGGTGCGGTGCGACCGCGACAGCCGTGCGCAAGTGTACCTCCTTCTCATTTTGAAAACTTTAGGCAAGCTTGGCAAAAATGTGTGGCGAAGTTTGGCAATGCAAGGCCTAGACCCAAACAGGATAAGTACGTACGTACTAGGAGTACTAGTGTTAAAAAAGAAAGGCGGGGTTTTCCTTCGCGGGATTTAATCGATACAAATCCTCGTTTCACGTGTCAATTAATGCGTATTTTTTTCTCCAAAGACCAAAGAGCTAACCATCTCACTCCTCATCGCTTGATTAATGCAGCGCCATGCAAACCAACCTTCTCACTTCCGCATGCATGCAGGGGATATTAATGTCCTTGGTTGCTAACCCCATCAATTTTGCCTCGATTAGTGTTAGTGGCCCTTTGCAAATTGTAATTTTGATATACTGGCCTTGTGTACAAAAAAATGGAGGTAGTAACTATATTTGACTTCCTTCCCCATTGCGGTGACGTCGACGATATCTTTTTTTTGGTGGTTTGGCGAAGTGCGTTCGACGGAGAACACCATTGAGGGAGACCACGGTAAGTCGTTCGCAAGTGCCGCCTGCAAGCCGAGACAACCGCCTTATTTGCATCCAGGAAGTCCTTTACTAGTACTACTAGGAGTACTAGTGCGGTGAGATGGTTTCTCGAAGAAGACGATGGAGAAGCGGAGTCAGCGAAGAGTGAAATGATGGTTGCTTCGTCCGTGCTTTTGTGATTTGACGCCTCACTGCTTTGTGATTTGTGATAGAAGGGACAGGGGAGTAGACTCTGTGCTCTATACTGTACTACATGCGTCCAAGCATGGGAGAAAGAGGAGAGACGTTGCATTTTTCTATTCCTTCAATCAATCAATCAGGGAGCTTCGGTTCCATCTTTTTGGCTTTGGCAACACCGTCCACAATGGTTCCCACGATGCCAAAAGCTATTTTCACATTTGGCTACACATTGTGGATGCCCTTAACCGTACCACTTGGTTTTGCTCCTGTGTGCTATCTATACAAATCTCAATTATATTGATCTAAAAAATTATAGAATCAAGATTAGTAAAAAGGAGGTGATTTTGCCGCGCGGATGGCGGGGGAGGTTTCTTATTTGAGCAATGCTACATCCACGTAATGGTTTACGTAAAGTTACGAACTGATGTGATGTGGGACTATTTGATTGGATTAAAGGAGAGGATTAGGCCCACCCCACCTGAAAATCAGGGGGGCATATATAGATTAGATGGAAAGTATACGTAGCAGCTACGTAGCCCTTTGTAAGTCTAGGATTAGGCTTCTTATTTTCGGAGGACGTTGTCCTGGCGGTTTGCTAACATGCGGTCCCACGTGTCAGTGCTTTACCAAGCCGATCCGCGTCCCACATGAGGCAGAACAACGGCAGAAGCAACACGTGGTTAAGTTGAAGAAGATGAGGGAGAAGCGGATTCAGCAACGAGTGAAATGATGGTTGCTTCGTCCCTCCAACTTAACTGCGGGAAAGGTGCAGCTTTGTGATTTGACGCCTCATTGCTCATTACTACGCCGGCGCCATGACTGGGGTGCTTCACCCCGGCTGCTCTGCACTGTATTCCGGTATGGCACGTGGACCCGGTAGCTTGATGTCCCACATGTCGGCGAAAGGGACTAGAAGATTTATGAAAGCGAGCGCTCCACTCTTACGACGGAGGAGTAGACGACACGACGGCCCAGTGAACTGTCACTTGTAGTACTGTATAGTACTATAGTTTTGCTGTTTCGCACGATCCATCGATACAAACCCGATTAAACAGGAAAGGGCGGGATTTTTCCCGCGCGGTAGATGATACTGGCCATACATTTCAAAGGCAATTTTAATGTATGCAAACTGAATAATTATAAGTAACAATATGATATCTAGTAAAACTAAAAACACATATGATTTATTGTGTTAGAGTGTAGTAGTAGTGCTGTATTGCATAGTTGTTAGATGTAACATGCGAGAACGTGTAGAGATGTAGTTTTGGAGGGCCTACAGAGAGAAAAGCGTAATACGGTCACCGAACTTCAGAATAAGCTGATTACGGTCACTATATACGTTTTGCGGTGATTATACGGTCACTTGCTCACAGTTCAGCATCGGATTGCACTCTGTTGACCGGCCAAATAGTCTGCGTGGCGCCATGTTGACTAGTTAAATTGACCACGTTCCTTGTGGGTCCCACCTGTCAGTTCGCATAGGCAAAAGGTCAGATAAACACAAATTTACGCAGGCGCGACAAGGCTCCAACCCGTGCGCGGGAATCACCTGGTTGTGTATGTGTCTGTCAGGGCCTGATGTGTGCGCATGCACGTGTAGGTTGAGCACTTGAGCGTGAGAGTGTGTGTTGGTCGTGTGGTGTACTGGTGTGTGCATGCATGCGTGCGTGTGTGCGTGTGAGTGTTGCGTGCGTGCGTGGCTGCGTGTGTACGTGTGAGTGTTGCGTGCGTGCGTGGGTGCATGTGTTTGTGTGAGTGTTGCGTGGATGCAGTTCGTGTGCATGCGTGCGTGTGTGTATAATCACCACACCAGCTCCTGTGTGTTAAAACAGACGGCTCAGCATACCAATACAAGGCCACCTTGTCCGCTGTGCCCGCGGTCATGACTTCGAACCACCGTCCAAATATTTTTTTGTCGTTTGTTTTCATTCTTACTAGCAAGATGCCCGTGCGTTGCACGTAACATCAAGATGCATTTGTATGACTTGTTTATCTTGTGAGAGAAAAGGATGAACGAGGGAAGGCCTTATTTGCAAATGTGGAGAGGTGTGTGGGTACCTTTTTGCAAAATTGCCATAGTTTCTTTCCTATCCGTCAGATATAAATCGGACGGCCTATATTGCAGGATGGCAGGCACACCATCATCACCAACTCTGTTTTTTATAAGAGTGTATTTTATGTATTTTATAAGAGTGTAGATGTAGAGTAGATACAAGTCGACAGGTGGGCACGATGGTAGTGAGATAATGTGATGCAACACTAGAGGTGCCACGTGGAGCGTTTAACTGGTCAACTAGTCATGTCATGAGCAAATACAGAGTTGTACGGTGAGCCCGTGACTGTATAATAACCACTAAACGTAAATGGTGACCGTAATGAGTGGATTCTGAAGTCCAATGTACGTATCGTGCTTTCGCTTCAAATACAATGATCGTCATTGCATATATCGCGAGAGAAAGATGAAACATGCGTGAATTTTCTGGGGGCTTACTTTTAGAGGACCTGGAGATAGTTTTGTGTGCATACGTGAAAGGGGCGTACAGGGGGGGTATGCGATGGAGAGAGAGATGCTCTTCGTTTCTCTTTATTATGACTAACTTTGTATATAGTATAAAAATATACAAATTCACAGTGCGGAATAAATATCATTGTGGGCACCATGCAATGCAAATTAGCGTTCGTACTCCTCCATATAACTTTGTAATGTTGTATATATGTAGAAACTCTAAAATAATTTTTTGGCCACACTTTATTCAAAAGGAATGTTGTATGCGAAATAAACGTGAAGAGAGGGCTTTTTAGATCAATGGGGTACGTGATGTAACATGTGTGAATGTGTAGTTGATGCATTTGGCGGGGCCTAGAGAGGTATGTGTGTGTATTACGTATTCGAGAGAGGCATGGATAGAGGGGCCGACGGGGGGGGGGGCGTGGGAGAGATAGCACGAGAAATGAGAGTGTTCTAGAGAGAGAGACGAATATGACGTCATGACAAGAGATTCCATTCCCTTGAGTGTGTATATGCAAGGGGGGAGGGAATAGAGGCACCAGGAGAAATTTTCTGTGTGTGTGGTGTTTGTGTTGGTATGTGTGGGTGTGAGAAGATAATGAGACGTGGGGGCAGAGGGTGTGTCACCGCGTGAGGTCCGGTGGGTCGAGGTGAGGCCCTTCGTTCCGTTCCGTCCTGCGCCACATTGGTCGGCCCGTGACGCATTTAGGAAGACCCATGGATGACTAGTCGTACAAGACAAAGATAGCAGAATTGTGAAGGACTCTGTGTCCACTGACAAAGCCGGCTAGGATTTGTAACCCCAGGTTCTCGGACTAAGGTAACCCTTTTATCTCTGATATTACTATTCATCCAACCTAACTTTAAGGGGCATCCTACAGAATGCTCTGCTAGAATCGTACTCGTCAATTAGGAAGAGAGGTGTGAGACAATGCGTGAGAGACAGGCGTAAAGATAATGTGCGTACATGAGACACGTAGGCAGGTCCATGTATATAGAAAGGGTCGATGAGGATTGTGCGTGTGTATGTTTGCGAGAGGAAGAGTGCTTGTGATAAAGGTTAGTGAAAACAGTTGTAAATGGTTACGAGAGGGAGGATGGAAAATATTTGTAATAAATGGTTAATTATATTTCTTTGTTCATGGTAATTGTCTATTATTCATGCTATAATTGTATGTCCGGAAATCGAATTACATGTGTGAATACATAGACCACAACCTGTCCCTAGTAAGCCTCTAGTTGACTAGCTCGTTGATCAACAGATAGTCATGGTTTCCTGACTATGGACATTGGATGTCATTGATAACGGGATCACATCATTAGGAGAATGATGTGATGGACAAGACCCAACTTAAGCATAGCATAAAAGATCGTGTAGTTTCGTTTGCTAGAGCTTTTCCAATGTCAAGTATCTTTTCCTTAGACCATGAGATTGTGCAACTCCCGGATACCGTAGGAGTGCTTTGGGTGTGCCATACGTCACAACGTAACTGGCTGACTATAAAGGTGCATTACGGGTATCTCCGAAAGTGTCTGTTGGGTTGGCACGGATCGAGACTGGGATTTGTCACTCCGTGTGACGGAGAGGTATCTCTGGGCCCACTCGGTAATGCATCATCATAATGAGCTCAATGTGACTAAGGCTTTAGTCACGGGATCATGCATTGCGGTACGAGTAAAGAGACTTGCCGGTAACGAGATTGAACAAGGTATTGGGATACCGACGATCGAATCTCGGGCAAGTAACATACCGATTGACAAAGGGAATTGCATACGGATTGATTGAATCCTCGACACCGTGGTTCATCCGATGATATCATCGTGGAACATGTGGGAGCCAACATGGGTATCCAGATCCCGCTGTTGGTTATTGACCGGAGAGGCGTCTCGGTCATGTCTGCATGTCTCCCGAACCCGTAGGGTCTACACACTTAAGGTCCGGTGACGCTAGGGTTGTAGAGATATATGTATGCGGAAACCCAAAAGTTGTTCGGAGTCTCGGATGAGATCCCGGACGTCACGAGAGGTTCCGGAATGGTCCGGAGGTGAAGATTTATATATGGGAAGTCTTATTTTGGTCGCCGGAAAAGTTTCGCGCTTTATCGGTATTGTACCGGGAGTGCCGAAAGGGGTCCGGGGGTCCACCTAGGGGGTCCACCAGCCCCGGGGGGCCACATGGGCTGTAAGGGGTGCACCTTGGCCTATATGGGCCAAGGGCACCAGCCCCAAGAGGCCCATGCACAAGAGATAAGAAAGAAGGGAGAGTCCTAAAAGGGGAAGGCACCTCCGAGGTGCCTTGGGGGGGAAGGACTCCCCCCTGGCCGCACCCTTCCTTGGAGGAAGGGGCAAGGCTGCGCCCCCCCCCCTCTCCCTTGGCCCTATATATAGTGGGGGGAAGGGAGGGCAGCAACATCTAAGCCTTGGGCGCCTCCTTCCTCCCCTGCAACACCTCTCTCTCTCTCGCAGAAGCTCGGCGAAGCCCTGCCGGAGACCCGCTACATCCACCACCACGCCGTCGTGCTGTTGGATCTCCATCAACCTCTCCTCCCCCCTTGCTGGATCAAGAAGGAGGAGACGTCGCTGCACCGTACGTGTGTTGAACGCGGAGGTGCCGTACGTTCGGCACTCGGTCATCGGTGATTTGGATCACGGCGAGTACGACTCCGTCATCCACGTTCATTGGAACGCTTCCGCTCGCGATCTACAACGGTATGTAGATGCACTCCCTTCCCCTCGTTGCTAGTAGACTCCATAGATGCATCTTGGTGAGCGTAGGAAAATTTTAAAATTATGCTACGATTCCCAACAGTGGCATCATGAGCCAGGTCTATGCGTAGTTACTATGCACGAGTAGAACACAAAGCAGTTGTGGGCGTTGAGTTTGCCAATTCTTCTTGCCGCTACTAGTCGTTTCTTGTTTCGGCGGCATTGTAGGATGAAGCGGCCCGGACCGACCTTACACGTACGCTTACGTGAGACTGGTTCCACCGACTGACATGCACAAGTTGCATAAGGTGGCTAGCGGGTGTCTGTCTCTCCTACTTTAGTTGGAACGGATTCGATGAAAAGGGTCCTTATGAAGGGTAAATAGAAATTGGCAAATCACGTTGTGGTCATACGTAGGTAAGAAACGTTCTTGCTAGAAACCTACAAACCACGTAAAAACTTGCAACAACAATTAGAGGACGTCTAACTTGTTTTTGCAGCAAGTGCTATGTGATGTGATATGGCCAGAAGATGTGATGTATGAGATTGATCATATTCTTGTAATAGGAATCACGACTTGCATGTCGATGAGTATGACAACCGGCAGGAGCCATAGGAGTTGTCTTTATTATTTTGCATGACCTGCGTGTCATTGAATAACGCCATGTAAATTACTTTACTTTGTTGCTAAACGCGTTAGCCATAGAAGTAGAAGTAATCGTTGGCGTGACGACTTCATGAAGACACAATGATGGAGATCATGATGATGGAGATCATGGTGTCATGCCGGTGACGAAGATGATCATGGTGCCCCGAAGATGGAGATCAAAGGAGCATGATGATATTGGCCATATCATGTCACTATTTGATTGCATGTGATGTTTATCATGTTTTTGCATCTTATTTGCTTAGAACGACGGTAGTAAGTAAGATGATCCCTTATAATAATTTCAAGAAAGTGTTCACCCTAACTGTGCACCGTTGCGAAGGTTCGTTGTTTCGAAGCACCACGTGATGATCGGGTGTGATAGATTCTAACGTTCGAATACAACGGGTGTTGACGAGCCTAGCATGTACAGACATGGCCTCGGAACACACGCAATACACTTAGGTTGACTTGACGAGCCTAGAATGTACAGACATGGCCTCGGAACACGGAGGACCGAAAGGTCGAGCATGAGTCGTATAGAAGATACGATCTGTTGGAAATATGCCCTAGAGGCAATAATAAATGGTTATTATTATATTTCTGTGTTCATGATAATAGTCTTTTATTCATGCTATAATTGTATTGTCCGGAAATCGTAATACATGTGTGAATACATAGACCACAACCTGTCCCTAGTAAGCCTCTAGTTGACTAGCTCGTTGATCAACAGATAGTCATGGTTTCCTGACTATGGACATAGGATGTCATTGATAACGGGATCACATCATTAGGAGAATGATGTGATGGACAAGACCCAACTTAAGCATAGCATAAAAGATCGTGTAGTTTCGTTTGCTAGAGCTTTTCCAATGTCAAGTATCTTTTCCTTAGACCATGAGATCGTGCAACTCCCGGATACCGTAGGAGTGCTTTGGGTGTGCCAAACGTCACAACGTAACTGGGTGACTATAAAGGTGCATTACGGGTATCTCCGAAAGTGTCTGTTGGGTTGGCACGGATCGAGACTGGGATTTGTCACTCCGTGTAAACGGAGAGGTATCTCTGGGCCCACTTGGTAATGCATCATCATAATGAGCTCAATGTGACTAAGGCGTTAGTCACGGGATCATGCATTGCGGTACGAGTAAAGAGACTTGCCGGTAACGAGATTGAACAAGGTATTGGGATACCGACGATCGAATCTCGGGCAAGTAACATACCGATTGACAAAGGGAATTGCATACGGATTGATTGAATCCTCGACACCGTGGTTCATCCGATGATATCATCGTGGAACATGTGGGAGCCAACATGGGTATCCAGATCCCGCTGTTGGTTATTGACCGGAGAGGCGTCTCGGTCATGTCTGCATGTCTCCCGAACCCGTAGGGTCTACACACTTAAGGTCCGGTGACGCTAGGGTTGTAGAGATATATGTATGCGGAAACCCGAAAGTTGTTCGGAGTCCCGGATGAGATCCCGGACGTCACAAGAGGTTCCGGAATGGTCCGGAGGTAAAGATTTATATATGGGAAGTCTTATTTTGGTCGCCGGAAAAGTTTCGCGCTTTATCGGTATTGTACCGGGAGTGCCGAAAGGGGTCCGGGGGTCCACCAAGGGGGTCCACCAGCCCCGGGGGGCCACATGGGCTGTAAGGGGTGCGCCTTGGCCTATATGGGCCAAGGGCACCAGCCCCAAGAGGCCCATGCGCAAGAGATAAGAAAAAAGGGAGAGTCCTAAAGGGGGAAGGCACCTCCGAGGTGCCTTGGGGGGAAGGACTCCCCCCTGGCCGCACCCTTCCTTGGAGGAAGGGGCAAGGCTGCGCCCCCCCTCTCCCTTGGCCCTATATATAGTGGGGGGAAGGGAGGGCAGCAACATCTAAGCCTTGGGCGCCTCCCTCCTCCCCTGCAACACCTCTCTCTCTCTCTCGCAGAAGCTTTGCGAAGCCCTGCCGGAGACCCGCTACATCCACCACCACGCCGTCGTGCTATTGGATCTCCATCAACCTCTCCTCCCCCCTTGCTGGATCAAGAAGGAGGAGACATCGCTGCACCGTACGTGTGTTGAACGCGGAGGTGCCGTCCGTTCGGCACTTGGTCATCGGTGATTTGGATCACGGCGAGTACGACTCCGTCATCCACGTTCATTGGAACGCTTCCGCTCGCGATCTACAAGGGTATGTAGATGCACTCCTTTCCCCTCATTGCTAGTAGACTCCATAGATGCATCTTGGTGAGCGTAGGAAAATTTTAAATTATGCTACGATTCCCAATAGGGTTATATCTAGAGCATGTGTGCGAGAAAGACACCTCGGGAGAGAGTGTGTGAGCATGTGTGAGAGACCACCGATGGAGAGTGAAACTACACGTAAAAGACTGCTCTACACATTGATTAAAGATATAAATTGTATCCAAATATTAGGATGGGATCATGATATTTGCAATTCGCTTAAGGAGCGGTCATTGATCCATCACACATCTAGATTCTATCGAATTTGAGCATGTCTATGTTATTATTCGACACAATTGATCCACATAGTTAGTATTTTGAACTCCAGACAATGCATCGCTTTAGCAATCGAATATAAACGTGAGTATAGTTCATGTTGTGTGTGTAAAGCACATTATACATACGAAAGTTACACAATGGACATTATAAATAGCTACCTATGAACTAGCATACATTTGAATTCAACTTAAGGTGGTTTAAAAAATCGAATTCAACATGAAGTCCATTCAATTATTTGAATTTGATATCATGGCATTTGTAAACCATACCTAAATTATGGGGGCACCAATCTTTGCTCTGATTTTGTACATAATAGCAT
This sequence comes from Triticum aestivum, assembly GCF_018294505.1. Lineage (NCBI taxonomy): Eukaryota > Viridiplantae > Streptophyta > Magnoliopsida > Poales > Poaceae > Triticum > Triticum aestivum. The sequence goes on along the minus strand of NC_057808.1, from coordinate 460,141,267 downwards.
ATGTAGTCGTGTACAAAATAGATTCAAATTTAGCTCCTCCATTCCAAAATAATCGTAGTTATAGGATTTTCAAGTGTCTAAGTTTTCAAAAAGAAGCGGATAATTTAATGAGGTTTTCAAACATACAAGGTCAAATATAACGTTGTCTATTTAGGTCAATCCTCATAGTTCAAGAGTACTCTAAACGTGAATGCTTGTGTTTCAAAATTTCGAACGAAGCGCCAAAAGAGCCTCTACTCGCCCGAAACCGTGTGAGACCAATGTTTGATAGTACAAGGAAATTACTTTTCTAATAACTCCGACCCGTGAAACCTACCGACCCGACGTCCAAAGGTCTAAACCGGGGTAGGTTTGTAGCTTCATCTAGACGCCATGCAACCGCACCGAGAAACATTCATACACAATGGCCGCCTAAGCACACATGCGCGCGGCCGAAATCGCTCCCGCCCACTATTTGGGACACCTGGGATTACCATCCTACCCCCGACCCGCAGTAGGTCTGGAATTTAAGAGGGGGGCAAAGTTTGTACTTCCCCAAATTTCAAACAAGCGCGTCCCATCTTCTGTTCAAAAAAGCCAAAAACAAGCGCGTCCCAGACCGAAACATGGTTCCCCCCACCCGTCCGATTCCCCATTCGTACTCCGTGGGCGCCAAAACTACCTCTCCACCAGCCGCAAAACCCCAGCGTCCTCCGTCCGCCACCCCATCCCACCCATCAACCGCCGCCCTCCTCCATCACGCTGGAGCCGATACCCCGACGTCGTCGTCCACCGCAACCTCAACCGCAACGCCCTCCACGGCTAGTAGTTGAAGCCGAGGCCGAGCCGTCCGTACCCGAGCCAGTTCAACCACGCCGTCCTGCGCCTCACCGCTGCCGCTCCAACTTCGCCACCCTCCACCGCACCGGAGTTGTTCCTGCTACGCCGTCCTTCGCAGCCTCGGATCTGCTTCCCCTCCGCCGACATACGGCCACGGCAACACAGTCAACAATTTGGCCATGGGTTCGTCCAAGCCTGCACCCTCCAGAACATCGGTTTCCCCGGTAAAAAGAAGAAGATCGGCGCGACATGTGGAGGTGACCACACCGGCAACCGAAAAAGGTACTCCTCTTCCCTTATTTGTGCAAATCTTACGTCTCTGCTTGCACGGTATTCATCCCACAGATGACACTAGTTGACCGCTTCTTCTTGATACTAGATGTTCCTAGTAACTCGCGATGCACAAGGTTTCTCCTCATATACTATTTCACCTTAGCTAGAGGTCCGTCGCCCCCCTGAATTTCAATTTCTGGCCAGTTGATTCCCAATTAACGGAAGCATTCCCCGGCGTAACAGGCGCTAGTACGCCTATTACGCCGGGGAAGCAGCGCCTTGGTGTTTATCTTAGGGGCGTGTGCGGCCTAGAGCTACTGGCGCCCGATCTGGAGGTCGGCCGGGATTAAAGGGATGGCATGGGGGTGCTGCCAAGCATGGCGGTGGTGTGAGGTCGATGGGAGGGCGGGGCGGCGGAGGCAGGGGTCTGGGCCGGTGGTCGCTGGCGGTTCGAGAAAGATCGTCAACAGTGACTGGCGGGAGGTAGACGAAGGCCATCTGCCCCTTCCTTATAGATCGAACGGTTCATTAAAAAAATCAACTGACCTATTTATTTTCAGTCGACTCTTATCTTAGATATGACCACATGTGGTGGTGTGCTGGAGGAGTACCTGCATTACCTGTGCTCATATATTACAAAATCATACGGAGTAGAATCTAATTTTGTTTGCCATGCAATGTTGTAGAGCTATCATATGTCTCCTGTCATTTATTTTTCAGCCACCTGCTATCTGCTACTTTTACAGTGCACTAGTTCTGCACACACTTCACCCTTACTCTCTCTATTGTGTTTTTATGCAAGGGTATTTCAGACTCTGCTGCCATGAGAGAAGCCAAAAAGAAAAGAGAGAAGTCGCTCCAGCTTCGTATGCAGGTAGGCAAGACACGTTACAGCGCTATAAAGGGTGCAGTGTCAGTAGATGGAGACGGTAAACGTAGCTCTGGAGTTGATGACCTCGCTCGCAATGAACCACCATCCCAGGTGCTTGCTTTAACTTCGCGGTGTCATATGTGGTTGCATGTTCCATATGGTGTCTAGCTTGTATTCGAAAGGCCGAAGTCGGTAAGATAAGGAAAGATATTTTTTTTACATGAACCACCATCCCGTGAGCACCAGAAGACAAATAGCTAGTCAGGGCACTGGCCGAGCCAGTGACAAGCCCAGCAAAGATAGGCATCACCTGGAAGCCAACTAAAAAGCTGCGATGGTGGCGAAGCAGCCCGCCTCCCACCAGGCTCTCAGGTCCTAGATGATCATGCTCACCACTCCAGCCGGATGTCTAGCTTGTATTCCTTCCAATTTGGTTAAATTGCATCTGCTTAGCTTACACATTATACCTTTGAATATGACATGCCTTTCTGTTTTTGGTACATACTAGTACATCTGTGTATTAACCATGTGCTTACATCAAACTAATGTTCTTGTGTATCCCTCATCAATCACTTATGACGAGGCAGGCAGGCAAGGGGACTACTCCTCATTTAAAGAATGCAGCGTCAGCCTCCCGACATGATTCTCAAGAAACAGAAATGCTAGATGAAGATAGTGAACGTAGCTCTGTAGTTGATTACAGCATTTCCCCTACACTAGCATCGCAGGTGTTTGCTCTAACTTGGCAGCGTGATATGTGGTTGCATGTTGCATATGGTGTCTAGATTGTAATTCTTCCAATCTGGTTAAACTGCATGTGCTAGTCTGCTTAGCTTATACATTATACCTGTTAATGTGACATGCCTTCCTGTATTTAGTACATAGTACATCTGTCTATTAAGCATGTTCTTACATAAAACTATTGTTTTTTTTGTATCCCGCATCAATCAACATGACGAGACACCTTTAGTATATGCAGTGCGATATTAGTTGCATCTTTCATATGATTTATAGCATGCGCTGCTTCTAATTTGTTGAAATTCCATTTATGATGGGACGCTTTTAACTTGGCAGAGTCATATTGGTTGCATCTTTCATGTGGTGTCTAGCTTGCATTGCTTCTTATTTGCTGGAATGGTTTCTGCTTAGTTTACACAAACAGTTGTGAACATGCCATGCCGTCCTGTTTTTCATACATATTCCATCCTGGTATCATGTGTTTGCCTTACATCAAAGTAGTGATTGTCAGTATCATGCATGAAGGAGTTCTGAAGAGAGAATTTTATTACTTTTTCTTGTCGGTTTTACTTGACAATTCAAAATCAATAAAGCGGAAGGAAGTTAGCAAGGCAGCGGATAAAGGTGCTCCTTCCGAACGGAGGGCCTCTACAGTTTCTACTCCTCCACACCCCCAAGATGATTTCCAAGACAACACATGCATAGACACTCAACAAAGCTGTGTTTATGATGAGCACGTCTCCCCTAGTGCAGCACCACCGGTGCTCCCTCTAACTTGGCACTGTTATATGTGGTTGCATGTTATGTGTGATGTCTAGCTTGTATTGCTTCTAATTTTGTTGAATTCCATCTGCTTACTTTACACATTATACTTGAATAAGACACGTGTTCCTGTTTCTAGAACATACAATATCTGTCTATCACACCATGTTCTTACATCAAATTACTGCTGTTGTGTAACCTGCAACAATCACTTATCATAAGACACGTTTGACTTCGGAGTGTGATATAGGTTACATCTCACATTCTTTTCTAGCTTGTACTACTAATTTGTTGAAATGGCACTTATGACGAGACAGTTTTAACTTGGTAGAGTGATATTCGTTGCATCTTTCATATGGTGTCTAGCTTTCATTGCTTCTAATTTGTTGAAATGCCTTCTCCTTAGTTTACACATCATAAGCTATGAATATGCAATGCTGTGAATATGCAATGGCACTAATGACGAGAGACCTCTAACATGGTAGTGTGATGTTGTTTGCATCTTGCATATGATTTATTTCTTGTACTGCTTCACATTTGTTTAAACGCCATTTATGATGAGACACTGTTAACTTGGCAGAGCAATATTTCTAGCATCTTTCATATGGTGTCTACCTTCCATTGCATTGCTTCTAATTTGGTGAAATGTCTTCTTCTTAGTTTACACATCATAGTTCTGGTTATCTCTTCCGTCCTGTTTTTCATACATATTACATCCTCCTATCATGTGGTTGTCTAACATCAAAGTTCAGTTCGTCTGCATCACGCATCAATTTGTTCTGAAGAACTAAATTGTTATTCATTTTTCTTGTCGGCTTGACTTAACATGGCACAGAGAAAGAGGAAGAAACATGGAATGGCAGGGAATGAGAAGCGGATGAATCCTGCAGATTCTGCTGGTACTGATGGTGCAATAGAAGGTCAAAGTCCAGCGGAAAATTCTACAAACACGGCATCCCATGCTACACGAGTTGCAAAAAAAGCCAAGCAGAAACAAATAGCTGCCACCAAACAAGCAGAGACAACCCTAGTTCTTGCAACACCTACCACAGTACTACCAGCTGCACGACTTACTCGTGCGTCAACTGAGCTAGCAGCACGTTCCCAAGCTCCCTTGCCACCTGACACTACTTCCCAAGCACTCTTGACACAAGACGAGTTGGCAATATCAGATGAACCTTGTGAGCTTCAACAGCAAGAAGGTAGTTGCTGGAGTCAAGTTACAGTTGCATGCTTCTTTATATGTAGTCTCATAGTTTGATGTACACTAACACTTCCTATGTTCGTTGTTGGACTAGCACCTAGGCGCAAGAGGAAACAAACATCAGGGATAATGCTCGATAGGTTAACTAAATCTAGAGGAGGAAGAATGGAGATCCGTTTTGAGGCAGGTTTAAAAAGGCCACGTGATGCTACAGAGTCAGCCAAGTTAGTATCAGAGGCAGCGGTTGCCGTTAGGTGTCATGTACGTATCCTCCCAACATGGATTCAGTACAGGAATGACAAAGACGAAACCCAGTTCAACACCTTCCTCGACCATTTATCTGTAAGTATGGTTATGTATGGAAACTAGTAATATCGTCTTGCTCTGTCCCATACTTTCTAGGTTGCTGATAATGAGACTCCCATAATTTTCAACAGATGAGGTTCAAGTTGGATAGCCAAGATGATGCAACCAGACAAGCTTGCACCCATGTTTTCAAGTCTGCTCTGCGACAGTATCGGTATAACTTGAGGAAAACTCACTTTGAAGGCAAGGCTAACAGTGAACTTTCCCAAACATCTCCAGTGGAAAATATATCGGCTGAAGACTGGAGGGGCCTTGTTAAACACTGGTCCAATCCGAAGTATCAGGTACATTATACATATGTGATCAGATCACATGTTTGAAGTCCTATTTACGCATGTGCCACACAAATCTATCTTCTTGTAGGTGAACTGTTCAAAGAACAAGGCCAACCGTACGAAAGTGAAATTCCAACAGACGACAGGATCTCGTAGCTATATTGCACACTGCGAGGCTCTTGTAATTAGCTGCTGTTTCACTCTTTTCGTTGTACCATATTATCAGATCTATATTGACTTATTCGAAATGCAAAGGAAAGCCCGCAAGGACCAAAAGTACCTGAACCAAATGTTGTGGAAATCTTCAAGGACTGTCACACCAGCAAGAAGAAGGGCATGACTACACCAGTCAAAGCCGCTGTTGTAAGTCCTTAATCCTCATGCCTTTTAACTACTACTTACTCTGACTTGTGCCTTGAACTACATGGTTTGCAGCCAATGTCTATTACTCTTTTCAATTTTATACACAATTGTCTTAGCGTATCATTGCACCTTACAAGGTTTAAAAGAGAGGAGTGATGTTCCTTTGATCTTGACCCGTAATCTAGTTCCGTGCTGGACTTGCCCACACAACGTTACAATTGCCTGTTTGTCTGTTCTCAGTTGTTTTGTGATATGAATGATGTCATACTATGCTTACCGTATTATAAACTTCGTCTCTTTATCCTTAGCCCTCAATACAATGTGAAGAAATAGACAATACATTAGCGATGGTACATAGTCATATGTTTGGAACTTGGTTTTATTATGTACTTTGCAATAAAATACAACTAATATTTTACATGGGTTCACCAGAATAAGTTATATATATAGACTAAAGCTATTTTGTTTGGTCTTGCTGCCTCCTTAATATCTTCTGTTCTGGTACTACTAATGTAAAACCTCAACTTTTCAGCAAGCTATGGAAAAAATGGTGGAACCGCCACCTTCTGAAGGTGGCGAGGCAACTATAACCGCAATGTCAGCTCTTGCTGCAGTGGGTCAGTACCTGTCCACTAACAGTGCCAAAAGCACGTTCCTGCGTAATACTGGGTTGGTTGTTAAGGCAATATCGTCCAAACTGCCTCATGATCAAGATATGCAAGCTCAAAGCAATGTTGTATCTGCGCTCCAGACAGAAGTCCATTCCCTAACAGAGACCCTTTGTGAAACAAGGAGAAACATTGCTCAATGTCGTCAAGATATGCATGGTTTTGAAACCAGACTATCAGACATTTGCTATGTTGTTCAGGAGCCTAGGGGAAATGAAGGCGATGGTTATGGTGCTCCATCGGACAATACAGCATGAAAACATAACAGTCGGGTCAAATGAACCGAGCTTCTGAACTTCTGGTGGTGCATTTATCTGCTAGACTGTTAAGTTTTATGCCAACCTTCCTTTTGTTATATAGTTGTAATTTGTTTTGGTGCGATACAAAATTTATTCTTAACATGCAGCCACCGGCTGAAGAAAACAGCAAGCCATTTTTGTATAGTGTAGGGTGTTCCCTATATTTGCACTGGTGGCGATCTTTGATGCCGAGTGGATGTAATCTGTGCAATTGCCTTAATAGCCTAGCGTTAGTTTCGGCCTTATTTATTGCCTAGTCTTCTTTTTCCCTGGTTTGCTAGTGGCCGCAACTACCATGGGCCATATACGGGCCGTAGGATCCATGGGTCTCCTACGGGCCGTTGATAAATGGGCCTGTAATCGGTGGGCCTCGGGCCGTCGGATAAATGGGTCTACATGGGCCGTAATCGGGCGTAATTGGTATCGGCCCAGCACGGTAACAGGCCGTTAACAGGCCGTAGGACAGCAAAGGCTTAATTCTGTCACAGGCATAACGGGTCGTTAATGGGCCAGAATATAGGACGGGCTGGAAACGGCGCAATGGGTTAACAGGCCAGAAACGGGCCGACTCTTGCCATGGGCCGAATTTGGCCCATTAGGGTAACAGGCCAGTAACGGGCCGACTCTTGCCATGGGCCGAATTTGGCCCATTAGGGGAACAGGTGAGTAACGGGCCGACTCTTGCCATGGGCCGAATTTGGCCCATTAGGGGAACAGGCCAGTAACGGGCCGAAAGTAATCGAGGGCCGAAAAGGAGCCCAAGAACGTATGGGCCGTCAATAGGCCGAAAGCTAACACGGGCTGGAAACGGCCCATGTAAATCATGGGCCGTTAACGGGTATAAAGAAAATTACTGTTCATTATGGGCTAGAGTCACCGTGGGCCTGTAAAGGGCCGAAAGATACGAAGGCCTCATATGGGCCGAAAGACGTCGTGGGCCATACATGGGCCGAAAGTGAAATGGGCTGGTGTTATATTCGACGGCCCACATGACGTTGTTGGGCCGATTTCCTTTAGGGCCTAACGGGCCGTGAGTTCACGGGCCATAAAATGGGCTATTTGCGAAGAGACCATAACAGGCTTTGCATGGGCCAGCCCGTTAACTTTTGACCAAGTCAAACGGGCCGGCTTTGTAAGCTAAATGGGCCAGTGGTGGGCCGTGGCACGTGTCGACATATCATAGGCGCCTATCTGACCCACTAACGAGCTGACACGTGTTTCGTCCGGCCAATAAGAATTTTACACGTGGAAATTTCCCATTGGTCGGGGCTGTTAACGGGTTATCGGATCCAAAACCCGACCCGATAGCTTAACGGCGTTCCGTTACGGTGGATGCCACGTGTCGGTCACCCTTGACGAAAGCACTTCTGTGACGCGCGATTTATCGTCATGGAAGTGGACACTTCCGTGATGATAATTTTGGAAATGTCATGGAACACTTCTACGACAGCACAGGTATGACTATCTTGATTCTGTCATAAAATCGTCATGGATGTACATGCATGACAAAAAACGCGACCTACTGTGACAAACACGTATCATCACGGAAATGTATTTTTTTTGTAGTGAAGGCGCTACAGCTAACGTGTAGCAGTAGCGCATGTCGTCCCACGCTACTGCTATACATGGCTAGCAGTAGCGCGCTTTAGTGCAGAGCGCTGCTGCTAATATCTGCAGCGCTTTTTAGAAGGAAGCGCTACTGGTAAGGCAGCGCTACTGCTAACTCTGTTCCCCTCGCTACTGCTAGTTTTATTAGTTTTTTTTCTGCATATTTGTTTTGTATTTGAATAGGCTTTATACAATAATCTTTAGCATATCATACACATACAAATGTAATCATAGCATATACATACAAATAGTCTCATCAAATCATGTCGTCATCATAATCATCATCCAACACAAAGTGGTCTCTCGTCATCATCTCAAAAATAGCGATACAAGTCTCGATTACTTGCAACTACATCGTCATCCATCTAAACAATGATATACGCGAGAAGAGCTATCACTTAGAGTGAGAGCGGAACTATGCATTACATGAGTTCGTATCCCTCTCTCGCATTAGTGTGAACCTAAACTAACTACTGCCTGTCGCTCGGAAACCAGAAACCGGTACACCTAGGCCTGACACTCCGGCCACTCATCGTATATATACTCCTGGCGTAGCACTTCTTCGCCATCGATGATCTATGCACTTGCATCGTCACATGAGTCGATGATATGCAACATATATAGTTGAGCAACAGAAAGAGACAGACTTGGCAAAAATAGAAGCAACATATCATAAGCATAAATAATAAAGTTTGATCGTACCCAAAATGCCCTAACTAGAGTGATCATCGCTAGTCGAGGAGGACGGTTTAATTACATCACAAATAAAGTTTCGCCGTGCATAACTCAAAGTTTCGTCATACAGAAAGTATGGATTAAAAGGACACATTGTCATATATCGACAATCACGCCAACATGTAGTGCCATCCATCCAAGTCAGGGAGATAGTCCCTGAGCCTAGTGAAAGGCTTCAGGTCGAGACGTGAGCGGCTACCCGTGTTCGGACGTCTTCCCGCGACATTTGTCCTTCTTCGTAGAACATCCCTATTTTTCCGACGACCTCCTTCATGATGATTTGGGCAAGTTCGCGCTAGATGTGATAGAACTCAGCTCGAAGTCGATGATCCTCGATATCTCCTACGTTCTTTGCCCATTGCAGAATATGGGCATCGCCGGATGTAGGTGACATGCGAAGGTTCTGGTGTTCCCGTCTTTACTCCAGCATGTGGTGGAGGACATAGAATCCATCATTAAGAGAATCACTCGGTTGCTGGATGCAGCAGAAGTCGGTCTTATGGCCGAAGGCGGGACTGTCGTCCCTTCTCTTCTTGTCCTTGACCTCTCCACCCCGTGCGTCGTAGTAAAACATAGCACTGTCGAGAACATCCTTGATGTGGGTGTAATCCTTTTTGTTAATGTTCTTCGACGAGTCCAAGTAAAGAGCATGGGAGTATCGGGGGTAGAGGATGATGAGGACGGCGCGCCCGCTGCTGCACAAAATAAGTACACCTCAAATTAATTAGCCTCCACCGTGCAAATGAATGATTGAAATCGAAGGAAGGATATCCGCGCGGATGACTTACAGGGGATGATAAGGCACGAGAATCGCCTCCTTGTCCTTATTGGTGAGCATGAATTTGACAATGTATTCCCTCGCGTATTCACCGTGCTTTGTGCAGACTCCCAAGAAGCCCTCGTGCATGAAGTACGGGTCAACGACACGGATATGAGGTATCTGCTCAACCCCGATGATGTAGTTCATGTGCAAGGCATAAAGGCGGACAAACGTAAAATCCAGCTTCTTCACGTGAAACATGTCGAATATGTAATCGAATTGAAGGAAGAACTTATCCGCGGGGAATGTGTCGACGTACGACAATTGCTGCGGAACGTTAACCACATAGAGTGGGTATCCTGGATCTTTCGAGGCGATGAGGCCTTTCTCTATCCGCAGCACATCGTCATGAAGTCTCCTTAGATCGCCGAATCTGGCTCCTAGCACTGCTTCAGGTAGGATTGGTTGACCGGGGATATGCCATTTTTCCGCACCAGGGATATCTATACGGTCTTGAACCCGAGGCTGCTGAGGCGGCTGGATCATAGAAGCAGCTTTTTTGCCTTTCCTCGGTCTCTTCCTAGACTTCTTTACTAACGGAAGGTCGTCCATAATACGTTCAGCCTCCGGAGACGGCAATTCAGGCGCCGACTCATGACACTCAAACCCTAAGTAGGCGCCAGTATTGACATACTGTTGAGTGTCATCGTCATCCTCATCCTCATCTATGGCGATGTCACCAGCGACTAATGGAGCCTTTTCCTCACCCCCTCCGCTATCATCCTGCACGACAGCCGATGCTAATTGGGTAGGTGAGGTGTTGATGTTCATACCTAACTGCGTGCTCGTGGGTGTGCTCCTGGCCGCCTCCAGACGAAGCAGACTCTTTGGCCACAACAGGACCCACCCATTGCAACAATCACCAAGCCGCCGCGGGGTCTCGTCATCATCCCCCACTAGTACCAGAGGAGGCAAATTCTCGTGGCCCGGTTTGACACTGGCCACGGAAACCTTGAAGATGTCCGGGGGGATCGGCCGGCTGTGGAACAATGGTGCCTTCGGCTCCATTATCGTCGCCTTCCCCACGTCCACCTTCTGGTCGCCGATGGTGTACAATATGGTGCACGGGGTTTCATCGGCCTGCAAAGAAAAGTCTGCGACGTGAGACATCCGAAAGGCAACGAAAACGTGAGATTATACATTTATTGAAGGGGGCCGGTGTGACAGATACCGTGAGGGCGTCGAGCTCAGCCAAAGACGAAGCACCGCCGAGCACGTCCGGTGCCGGAGCAGGTGCGGGAGCCGGTGCAGGAGCAGGTGCAGGAGCCGGTGCGGGAGCAGGTGCAGGAGCCGGTGCTGGAGCAGGTGCGGGAGCCGGTGCTGGAGCAGGTGCGGGAGCCGGTGCGGGAGCAGTTGCAGGAGCCGGTGCGGGAGCAGGTGCAGCTGCTGGTGCTGGTGCAACGCTAGTCGAGCTGCTCCCCAAGAAGTCAGCAAGGGGAAAGTCCGCTGCATTTTTTTTCTGGATTTTGCCTGCTCCAATTGAAAACGGCCGGAACCAAGGAAGTAGACATATCTACAAGCACCTGTTTTCCGACAGCTACCGCTGTTGCGACTGTCTCAGATGATTTCTTCTCAACCGCAATCTCAACCTTCTTGTCGATGTTTTCTTCAGTTAACCTCCGTCTTTCCTTTCTCTCCTCCGTGGTCTCACGGTAGTACTTCTTCCACGTGGCACCGTCTCCGACACCGTGCACGCGTCCATACGATGGTCGAGTCTCCACCGAGAGTTGTTTCAATATGTTCAACGCCCGGTTGAATGGAGTGTCCCACTTGGGCCTCGCCAATGCCTCAGACGGCGAGTCGCTTTCGGCCGCAATCCTGTGCTGCTCTCTCTGCAAAAGGCACAAGGATCGTTTACAAATATGACTAACATGTAGTCGAATTGATCAGAAACTAAAATTACCAGGAGTCTCATGAACTCCTCGTGACCGCGTTCGTCTCAAAAATCTTCTTCACTGGGTCCCGACGGTGCCGAGCCCTGAGGACATCACGCTCCTGCGGGACGGTGAACTCCGCCAAGGGGTCTGGGATGCCCAGACTCGCGGCTTCCACGTCCTCCTTGGCCCATATGGACCTCTTCCCGCCGTAACCATGGCTTCTGTGGTGGTGGCACCCAATGTTCCTCTGTTGAAGCCCCTTCATGTACTTCGAATTTTCTTTGGCAGCTTCGGCCTTGCAATCCGCCTTGAATATTTCAAAGTGCTCTGCCGTGATTGTCGGATTATCCTTTACAATCTCGGAGTAGGGTTCCTTTTTTTGACGATCCGATATTTCACCCTTGCCTTCTAGGCGGCCAATGCGTCGCTAAACTTGGTCATGGCGTGTTTGTTTATCTTCTTCATTGCCGGGTCCTTATCTGGATCTTTATAATCCTTTTCATTCCGGCCCGGGAACAAGAATATCTGGTGCAGCTTCTTTAGGAGCGAGGGCCTCATATTATCTATCTTCTGTAGTTTCTCATCGTTGATGGTGGCGGTTGTCCGTATGATGCAGCCTATTTGATTGCCGTAGCACGCGCGCGCTTCCACGGGCGCGTTTGGCTCAAAATTTCCGTCGTCCACCTCCGTGACCGCCAGTCTAGTAACCTGAGCTTGTTAGGAAGCCGTTGCCTCTTTGCTTTTGGTTCTATACCGGCTCCGCTAGTCTCGGCGCCGATCTCAATCTGAGCGCCGGTCTCGATGCCGGTCTCAGTCTCAGCGCCGGTCTCAGTCTCAGCGTCGGTCTCGATGTCGGTCTCAATCTCCGATGTGACAGGTGGACCCAGCAACATCAACTCTTGATCGTCGGCTTCCCTCAAAAATTCGTCTGCCGCCAGGTAGACGTTGTCGCAGTCACGAGAACCCTGTCCTTCATCGTTGCTAGCCATGTTTCCTACGATTAAATCTAGTCAATTAATTCTAGACCTAATAAAATGAATAATGACATAAAAAATGGCCTATGCTTTGTAGGAACGTTGACTCCTTCCCGGTGCGGCAAATCGCGGGCACTCGATATGCCCTAGTTTGTAGCACAAGTCATGCCGAAATTCACGGAAAATTTCGGCATGACCTTTGCTAAAAAGTGGACAAATCGAGCACCTGAAATTTACCGGAACGGAAATGAATCAACATTCCGGCAAAACATAGGCCACCCGTGCTTCATTCCCTGGAAACAACAAAAGGCCACATGGGCACAATCGAACCACACTTCAATGAAAAGATATAACATGACCACTTCAATGAAAAGATAAAATCAACAATAAAAGTCTAGGAAGGATCATCTTTAAAATAAAACTTGCCTAAATTCTTTTCCTAGAAAAATAGTGATCTTTTCAAAAATCAAAAACCTTTGCAAAATGACCTCACTAAACACTTCTCTGCCTAGGACAGAACCCAAATTCTGTTCTAGCTATTTCTCTCTCTCTCACACACACACATTATTTTCTCTAACGCTTCTCTGCCTAGGACAGAACCCAATTAAATTGCAAAGGAACTCCATTTCTCTAACCCTTCTCACCTAATGCTCTAAAATAAATTTTTCCTCTAACCTAGCGAACCTAGTTAACCTAGCTTGTTAGCCCAACAAACCTAATTAACCTAGCTATTTAACCTAGTTAGTTAACCTAGCTAGTTAACCTAGTTTACCTAGATCATTAACCTAATTAAACTAGTTAACCTAACTAGTTCTCTGTCAAAGCCCTAACTAAAATTTTGCACTAACCTAGATAATTAACCTAATTAAACTAGTTAACCTAGCTAGCTAGTTCTTTGTCCAATGTTTGTGCTATGCATGAGAGAGAGAGGAGGGGTGGGGGCTTACAGAGGATGGCTCCGGTCGTGGCGAGGGAGGCAGTGGTGGCGAGGGAGGCAGGGGCGTCTCCGGTGACGGCGAGGGAGGCAGTTGTGGCGAGGGAGGCAGGGCGTCGAGGGTGGCTCCGCTGGCGCCGAGGGCGGCTCCGGTGGCGTTGATGAGGCCGCGCGGCTCCGTGGCGTCGACGTCGCGCGGCTCTGGTGGCTCCGGGGGCGTTGACGTCGGCAGGAGACGGCGGCGAAGTAGGGCGACGGCGAATTGGGGAGATGGCGACGAAGTAGGGCGAGAGATTTGGGGGAGAAGTGCTGGCCGGGGGGAAACCGCTTTTGGGTTAAGTCAAACTTAGCGGTAGCGCATTTATGTAAAAACGCTATAGCTAAGTTAGCTATAGCGCTTTTCAGTAAAAGCGCTACTGCTATAGCTATGTATTTTCCTTTTCTTTTCTTATTTCATTTTCTCTTCCTATAGCGGGGGTCTAAACAAGCGCTGCTGCTAAGTTATCTATAGCGCCTCTGATGAACAGACGCTACTGCTATTCCTTTCTCCTTTTTCCCTTTTCATTTATTTTTCTTTACATTTTATTTTTTTTCTTTCTCCTTTTTTTATTTCTTTCATTTTCATTTACTTTTCTATTTGTTTTTCATTTAATTTTCTTTTCATTAACAGTAGCGCGTTTCACAAGAAACGCGCTGCTAAAATAAACTTAGCGGTAGCGCTCTTTCTAGAAGACCGCTACTACTATATGTAGCCTATCGGCTTAGTAGTGATAATTTTAGTAGTAGCACTTTTAAAAGCAGACGCGCTACTGCTACGTTTGGGTCTGCAGCGCGTTTATCCTGCACGTGCTACTGCTATTTAGCAGTAGCACCCTTTTTTAACAAGCGCTACTGCTAAAGTTCTGTGTATAAGGTTTTCCCTAGTAGTGATAGTTGGACGGGGAAAAACAGGAAGTTAGAGTTATGGAGACAAACCTTGGAATCGAAAAGGTTTAGCCTTAGTAGAATTAAAACTGAGTACATGATGTGCGGTTTCAGTACTACTAGGTGTGAGGAGGAGGAGGTTAGCCTTAATGGGCGGGTGGTACCTCAGAAGGACACCTTTCGATATTTGGGGTCGATATTGCAGGAGGATGGGGGTATTGATGAAGATGTGAACCAACGAATCAAAGCCGGATGGATGAAGTGGCGCCAAGCTTCTGGCATTCTCTGTCACAAGAGAGTGCCACAAAAGCTAAAAGACAAGTTCTACAGGATGGCGGTTCGACCCGCAATATTGTATGACGCTGAGTGTTGGCCGACTAAAAGGCGATATGTTCAACAGTTTGGTGTGGCGGAGATGCGTATGTTGAGATGGATGTGTGGCACATGAGGAAGGATCGAGTCTGGAATGATGATATACGAGATAGAGTTGGGATAGCACCAATTGAAGAGAAGCTTGTCTAACATCGTCTGAAATGGTTTGGGCATATTCGGCGCAGGCCTCCAGAAACTCCAATGCATAGCGGACGGCTAAAGTGTGCGGAGAATGTCAAGAGAGGGCAGGGAAGACCGAATTTGACATGGGAGAAATTCGTTAAGAAAGACCTGAAGGATTGGAGTATCACCAAAGAACTACCTATGGACAGGGGTGCGTGGAAGCTTCATATCCATGTGCTAGAGCCATAAGTTGATCGAGAGATCTTATGGGTTTCATCTCTAGTCTACCCCAACTTGTATGGGATTAAAGGCTTTGTTGTTGTTGTTCTTCTTCTTCCAGCCCAAAGATAGGCAGCATGCAGATGGAGATAGCGGTGCATCCACCAGCACATGCAAATGTTCACAGGAACACACACTATATATATATCGCGTTTCACCGTGCGGTACGTACGTCCATCGTTTTCAAGAGTATTTCCCACGAGAGAGGGATATCGGTTAATTAAGTTTTTGCAATGGCCATAAACGTGTACGTACTCGATGGTTAATGCTTTGCGTGCGTACGTGGAGGCATTGATTCCCTTCGTGCCTGCATTGAAAAGGGTCGAGGGTGTTCCCGTGATCACGGTGATGGTGTGATACCCCATTGTTGGACCATGCGTGCATGCATAGGCATGGTCATTCTGATGCTCGGTCTCTATGTATGTGTCCGCCTTCTACGTAAGGGCATCTTCTGGACCCGTAAAACTCCCACAACCATTCGAATCGGCTTGTCCGGACCACGGAAGCCATTCAACGCCGACCTGTCACTAGTGCAGAACAGGCCTTTATCCAACAGCATAATGATACCAAGCCTTACTATCAATGGCATATTTTCTAATCTTTCTAATCTTCAAGCGCATTTTCTCCATCTTGATCTTGTGATCATCGACGACATCGGCAACATGCAACTCCAATTCCATCTTCTCCCCCTCAATTCTTTTCAATTTTTCTTTCAAATACTCATTTTCTCTTTCAACTAAATTTAACCTCTCGACAATAGGGTCGGTTGGAATTTCCGGTTCACAAACCTCCTAGACAAAAATATCTATGTCAACTTGATGGGCATAATTTGTAATAAACACGAAATGCAACAACTAGTTTTAAAAAAGAATATACCACATCCGAATCATAACAAGGACGAGGGCCGACGGGGACGGATATCAAAACCATGGCACTATGTATAACAAACAACGTACGGGTAAGATAATTATACGAGTAACTATATATCCAAATCACACAAACATCAATTTGGTAATGTAAAACATTCATGAACAAGAGGCTCACCACAAGGTGGTGCCGGCGACGGAACGGTGCGGGCGATCGACTGTGGTTACGACGGAGATTTAGAAGGCACTAAGTAAACCACACCTACATATGCAAACTAAGTGTTAGTTTTGACCACAAATTGCATATAAATCAAATATTAGCACATATATTTTCTACCAAATTACTAAACTCATAAATTAATCACTATACAAAGCATTGCAAGAGCTAATCTAGCAATGAGAGATGAAAGGACAAAGTTGCTAACCTTTGTGATCATTTGAATGGATGGGGGCCTTCAAATCTTGACAAATTTTGGGCAAAATGTGTGATGAGCTCGAGAGTAAGAGGGGAAGAACAGAGAGGAGAGGGGAAAGGGGAAGAACAGAGCGAGCTCGGGTGGACGAAGGGCTTAAGTAGGACGACCTTTAGCACCGGTTCGTGCCATGAACCGGTACTAAAGGTGCTGGAGGGGCCCCGGACTGACAACATCCTGCCACCACTCACTTTAGTACCGGTCCGTGGCACGAACCGGTGCTAAATGTCGGCCACGAATCGGTACTAATGAAAGCGGCTGGCTAGCCGTTGGAACCGGCACTAATGCACACATTAGTGCCGGCTCAAAAGCAAACCGGCACTAATGTGCTTGACATTTGACCCTTTTTCTACTAGTGTGTATCGGTCCGTAGAATGGTCAGGACACGATTTCTCCCGCGAACCAGAGACAAACGTGGGAAGGTTTGCGGGAGTCCGGACCGATCCCAATCCTGTTTTCTTACCGCCCTAGCCCACCAAAAAATCATCCTCCCTCCCACACGTGCTCACTCCCGGTGCCAGCTGCTCGCATTCATGCCGTTGTAGAGTGTGCCGCTCAACATTGAAGGTTCACGACGGATGCGGCCTCTCACTGCCTCCGCCATTGAAGCGGTGCGCCGGCCGAGGGCGCCGCCGGCAACGCGTCTCCGGTGTCCGCGCCTATTCGATGCCGGAGACGCGTGACTGGACGGGACGGATATCTACCGAGTCCGTTCAATGCCACTGTCTGTCCATCTGCCGCCATTAAGTAGGCTCGCGGCCGTGAAACCCACTCCGGCGCCGCGCATTGACGCACCCGGACGTCTGGCCTCACCCGTATCCGCTATATAAAGGCGCGGCAATGCTACATCCACATAATGGTTTACGTAAGGTTACGAACTGATCTGACATGGGACTATTTGATTGGATTAAAGGAGAGGATTAGGCCCACCCCACTTGAAAATCAGGGGGGGCATGTTTAGATTAGTTGGAAGTTTACGTAGCAGCTAGGTAACCCTTCATAGGTTTAGGATTTTCGATAAAGGCGGCCACACCCGGCTAACTCCACACCATAACACCAGACCCTCCACATCCTCCTGCCTTGCACTGCATCCGCCATGAATGCCAGCGGAAAAGCACTGTGGGACAGTCTCTCACCGAAGATGAAGCACACGGTAGCCGCCCTTACCGCCGACTGGCATAGCCGCCATGCTAGGCGGATCGAGGTCAGCTTGCCGGCCAGCTCGCCCGAGGTCTCCGACGACGAGGACGACACCACGATGGAGACGGGCAACGACGACTCCGCCTCGGCTCCCGCGCCTCCTGTGCACGCCGACTTCACCATGGAGCAGACGCAGGCGCAGTTCAACGCCGCCATGGCGGAGGTGCAGCCTGCGTCGGCGTTCCAACAGGCGCGGGAGGAACAGCGGTACAACCTGTTTCTCCGGGAGCAGCACCGGCTGGCAGAGGTCCAGATCTACGACAAGAGCGCGAGCGAGGAGACTGTGGCGGCCATGGCCACGACGAATCTAAATTTCATCGCGGAGCAGCATGGCATCTACGATGTCGTCCGCGCTCAGGTCGTCGCTCTCCAGGAAGCGGCAACCGCGGAGGCACAGCTTCAGGCGATCGCGGAGGAGAACATAGCTAGCTGCGCCTCCTACGCGTTGCCGACGAATTATCAGCCGGCCCGATAGGACGACGACAGCCAAGGCGCCACCATTTCCCTCGTTAACCTCACGTCCACCGGCGGCGGACAAGGCATGGACTCCTCCGAGGATGAGTAGGCCATGGGAGGCGGCGGGGCCTGGTGTCCCATGTGGGCCGGTCCGTCTTCCGTGTTCTACTCTTCCTCGCCGAAGAACGCACCTTCACTTCATCGGTCTTATTGCTGGTGCTCATGGAGATGGCGGAAGGAGAACGACACAGGTTTGGACGCCGGCCGCCGCCAGCCGCCGTAGGATAGGTTTAGGGGCGGGCCTCTTTTTTTCTAAATGTTTGAAATATAGTTAAATCTGCCGTGTTTGTACGAAATCCGTCCATGTTTGCATGAATTTCATCCGATTTTTTAAAAAATAGTTTGAAATGTGTGCGGCTAGCGTTGGACGGTTGTCCCCTGTCCGCGGATTGATCCCCTGTCCCCTGTCCGCGGATTGATCCCCTGTATACGGACCGATACGAAAGATTTTTACGGGTTGTCTTTGGAGATGTCCTAATGCAGATAAGCTCAAAACTAGAAGTAACAGGCTAGCAACTACGTGGATGCATGTGAGTGGCTTCTTTTTCCATTACCGACACGACAATAAAACTGGATGTTCTTACCATGCAAAAAAGTCAAACCACCGGCCCCTACCATGCACTCCACGCGTAACAGTACGAGCCTTCGGCCCCTAGCATACAGGTACGAACCACCGGCCCCTACCATGCCCCGATCCATGTGTGGGTGCGAGGGAAGTACACGTAGTAATCCCGCGCCTAGCTATCTTTAACGAGCTTAATTGATCCAGGTACGTACCTAGCTAGTGCTGCTACAACTCCAGCAAAACCAGAGGAGCAAGGGCTCCACGGGCGCGGATCGGGAATGTTCCGATCGGGGGCGCAGCCTCATTATCTGTGTTGATTTCCCTGGACGTGCTAGTACTCTTTTTAACTGTTCCGGCACGCGCAGAGGATGGAGAGGACACGCAGAGCCTTTTATCCCAAAACAAAAGGACACGCAGAGCCACAGGCAGTACACCGAGATTAAACGCTCTGCTTTGCTGCGGTTTGATTGATCCGGCCCGTTCAATCGGGCGCTCTGTGGAATTAGGAAGAGTGCGCGGCCGATCGTCGACGCGCTGCATGTGTAGGCAAGCAGGCTCCTGAGCTAGAGGACGGATCATGGATGTGCATGGCCGCCGCGCCGACGTACCAGTCTCGCGTGTTGTGTTGATTGGCGAGAGCGAGCTGAGCTGAGTAGTTGTTGCGGCATGTGAGGGCATTCAATTAGCCTTGCCTTGTCTGTCAATCGCTCTCTCTCCAAGGAAAAACTTGGCTAAATCCATGTGCACTTAATTAGGGGTCGTGTTCTCGCTTCTCCCTCGCGATCGATCGTCGCTAATGCAGCGTACTGCCTGTGCTTCTGTTTGACAGTAGTATGAGGCTCGTGGGAAAGCAGGTAGATTGACTTTGAATCTTCGGAGAAACTGTGTAAAATTCAGGTCATTAGTCTGTCGCACTTCTTGCAGCTCATGGGTAAGAATCAGCAGGATAAAAGCGCCGAGCTCATAATCAGGACTGGCTACTGCCGAGTGTCGCGTCAAAGACACGTGCGACGTCGGTGGATCGAATTACCATCTTCTTGCCCTGTGTTCTAGCGGTGAGCTGGAGGAGCCAAAGTAACAGGCATTACACTGTACATTTTCTTTTTCTCACTGGCAACGTGTGCAGCACACCGCTCAAGTAGCGACACGGTGAGACGGGAGACGTCCACCGGCATGCATTTGACAGGATCACGTCGCCGTCCACCCGGAGGGGAGGGCAGGCGCCAGGCGGGCACAATGATTCTTTCAAATTCCCTAGCCTCTCTCTTGACATTTGAATCCCTTGCTCATCATAGTAGCCACCACGCTCATGGCCGGCCGGAGCACATTGCGTGCTCCCCCTCAAGGCAGAGGATTCTATGTTCAGATAAACAAAAAAGTTGGCTTCTCTGTGTCAACTTTCAAGTGAACCGTCGAACCAAATCGGAGACATGCACACACAGCTACCAAAGCTAATCGAAAAGCCAAGAAGAGTAGACAGGGCACACAGTGAACGGAAGACCATGTGACGTCCAAATAGCTCACAACACCTCTCCGATCAACAAGTGGACTGTACCTGAACCTGATAGGTGATAGCGATTTCTGCTTCCCTAGACTACTCTCAAGTGTCATGGCAATGCATGTCAACATCTCAACGGGCAAACGATTACTAGCATTGTATCCCTTCCCAGTTTGTACTACTGCTCCAATAGTAAACTGACAACCCTACACCCACTAGAATTAGAAAGACAAGGGGCCAGCCAGGGCCAGTGTTGCTTTGGAGATGCACAATTTATCTGCTAGTAATATACTGATCTCTCTCCGTCTGATGTGATCTTTCCACTAGCTAGAAGTGGGAACCTGCAGGGTGGGGTTTGCCAAAATCACATCACGCGCGCACAGGATCAATTCAAACGGGAGAGGACTCCCGATTAACACTGATCACTGATGGATGGAGAGAGGTTTGATCCAGAGAGGAGGTAGCAGCAACCCAACCGGGAGAGTGCCACCTTTCAAATCATGGCGTCCAACCTTGGCTCCAATGCTCCTCATCGCCATCATGGTATTAGCCAGCCATTATGCGTTTGTGGAAATTAGCCGTGCACTGTTTGGCTGACAATAACAAGCTAGAATTGCATGTTAGTGGATTTATGTACTTAACTACTCCTATATTTTTTTGTCTGATGAATGTACGGTAATGGGATGTACGGTAAAGACACACAAAAAAGAAGATTTTGTACACATATTCATGACTATGTAAAATTTCTGCTCCCGGAACAAAAAAGTTAGTGTTTTGAATACCACTTTTTGAATACTGAACCTGCTTGTGCAGTACTTGAATTTTTTGTCATGAGTTTACAAGTCCAGCTCCAAGCAAGAACAGATAGGTTTTATCATCGGAGATGCTTCATGATCTTGCAAGGATTCACTAGTAGAAAAAGAGGCTTCTATACGCCCCCATTAGTCCCTAAAATAATCAAACCGCGACCAAAGGGGTCTTTAGTCGCGGTTCGGGAGGAGACCCGCGACCAACTATCTGGGCCCAGCGCGCTCGGTCGACAGCTGGCGGACGGGAGGGGCTTTAGTCCCGGTTGGCCTGGCCAACCGGGACTAAAGGTCCTCAGGCTGGCCCGAAGGCCTTTAGTCGCGGTTGGCCAGGCCAACCGGGACTAAAGGCCCATCCCTATATATAGGACTCAGCTCACTTCACCTAGCCACAATTCAGAAGGGGGGTGGTGGGTTTGCTTTTGGTTCCTCCTATGCACACAAGGTGTTCGATGAAATGCCCGAGAGCATGAAACAAACATGATATGAAGTGTCCGAGCCACACTTGAGCTTTCTCATTTATTTTTCCTCCACGATCGCGGTTAGCAACTTGAACCTTTCATGTGTCATTGATAAAATATGCATGTGTGTAGTTCATTGTTTAATTTGTATTATTTCTAGCTAGTTAGTTTAACAAATGCATGATGGTTAATTATATACTTTATATAATAATAATGCAGATGAATCAGCAATGGATGTACGGTCCCCGACTCTCCGGCGAGTTCACTACGGGTTTGAAAGATTTCCTCGTAGTGGCAAATGCGAACAAGCAGCGAGGTTTTATTATCTGTCCATGTGCTGTCTGTAAGAATCAGAAGGGTTACTCCTCCTCAAGCGACGTTCACATGCACCTGCTTCGGCACGGTTTCATGCGAAGCTATAATTGTTGGACCAAGCATGGAGAAAGAGGGGTTAGAATGGAAGAAGATGAAGAAGGGGATGATATCGATGACAACTATCATGATCATTTCGGTGATACTTTCATGGAGGATGATGCTGAAGGTGGGGAAGGGTTAGGTGAAGGTGAAGAAGAGGCACATGATGAGCCCGCTGATGATCTTGGTCGGACCATTGCTGATGCACGGAGACGCTGCGAAACTGACAAGGAGAGGGAGAATTTGGATCGCATGTTAGAGGATCACAAAAAGTCGCTGTACCCAGGATGCGATAATAGTCTGAAAAAGCTGGGCTGCACACTGGATTTGCTAAAATGGAAGGCACGGGAAGGTGTAGCTGACTCATCATTTGAAAATTTGCTGAAAATGTTGAAGAACATGTTTCCGAAGAATAACGAGTTGCCCGCCAGTACGTACGAAGCAAAGAAGGTTGTCTGCCCTCTAGGTTTAGAGGTTCTGAAGATACATGCATGCATTAACGACTGCATCCTCTACCGCGGTGAATACGAGAATTTGAATGAATGCCCTGTATGCACTGCATTGCGTTATAAGATCAGAGGCGATGACCCTGGTGACGATGTTGAGGGCGAGAAACCCAGGAAGAGGGTTCCCGCCAAGGTGATGTGGTATGCTCCTATAATACCACGGTTGAAACGTCTGTTCAGGAACAAAAAGCATGCCAAGTCGTTGCGATGGCACAAAGAGGACCGTAAGTCCGACGGGGAGATGAGACACCCCGCTGATGGAACGCAATGGAGAAAGATCGACAGAGTGTTCAAAGATTTTGCAGCTGACGCAAGGAACATAAGATTTGGTCTAAGTACTGATGGCATGAATCCTTTTGGCGAGCGGAGCTCCAGCCATAGCACCTGGCCCGTGACTCTATTCATCTACAACCTTCCTCCTTGGTTGTGCATGAAGCGGAAGTTCATTATGATGCCAGTGCTCATCCAAGGTCCAAAGCAACCCGGCAACGACATCGATGTGTACCTAAGGCCATTAGTTGATGAACTTTTACAGTTGTGGGGCAGACCTGGTGTACGTGTCTGGGATGAGCACAAAGAAGAGGAATTTGACTTACGAGCATTGCTTTTTGTAACCATCAACGATTGGCCTGCTCTCAGTAACCTTTTGGGACAGACAAATAAGGGATACAATGCATGCACGCACTGCTTACATGAGACTGAAAGTGTACGTTTGGGTAATTGTAAGAAGAACGTGTACCTGGGTCATCGTCGATTTCTTCCCCGAAATCATAACGTAAGAAAGAAAGGCAAGCATTTCAACGGCAAGGCAGATCACCGGCCGAAGCCTGCGGAACGTGCTGGTGCTGAGATATTTGATATGGTCAAGGATTTGAAAGTCATCTTTGGAAAGGGTCCTGGCGGACAATCAGTTCCGCGGGGAGTTGACGGGCACGCACCCATGTGGAAGAAGAAATCTATATTTTGGGAGCTAGAATATTGGAAAGTCCTAGATGTCTGCTCTGCAATCGACGTGATGCATGTTACGAAGAATATTTGCATGAACCTGCTAAGCTTCTTGGGCGTGTATGGGAAGACAAATGATACAAAGGAAGCACGGCAGGACCAGCAACTTTTGAAAGACCCAGATGACCGGCATCCGGAATGGTTTCAAGGTCGTGCCAG
Source organism: Triticum aestivum (assembly GCF_018294505.1). NCBI lineage: Eukaryota > Viridiplantae > Streptophyta > Magnoliopsida > Poales > Poaceae > Triticum > Triticum aestivum. Next base: position 460,117,514 of record NC_057808.1, on the reverse strand, counting down.
CTACGCTCTTACCAAAGAAGAGAAGGTCATTTTTTTTGAATGCCTGAGCAGTATGAAGGTCCCGTCTGGCTTCTCATCGAATATAAAGGGAATAATAAACATGGCGGACAAAAAGTTCCTAAACCTGAAGTCTCACGACTGCCACGTGATTATGACGCAATTGCTTCCGATTTCTTTGAGGGGGCTCCTACCGGAAAATGTTCGAGTAGCCATTGTGAATCTATGTGCATTCCTCAATGCAATCTCTCAGAAGGTAATCAATCCAGAAGATCTACCACGGTTACAGAACGATGTGGTCCAATGCCTTGTCAGTTTCGAGTTGGTGTTCCCACCATCCTTCTTCGATATTATGACGCACCTCCTGCTCCACCTAGTCGAAGAGATTTCCATTCTCGGTCCTGTATTTGTACACAATATGTTCCCCTTTGAGAGGTTCATGGGAGTATTAAAGAAATATGTTCGTAACCGTGCTAGGCCAGAAGGAAGCATCGTCAAGGGCTATGGAAATGAGGAGGTAATTGAGTTCTGTATTGACTATGTTCCTGACCTTAAGCCGATTGGTATTCCTCAATCGCGGCACGAGGGGAGACTAAGTGGAAAAGGCACGATCGGAAGGAAATCAACGATATGTATGGACAGTCATTCTATGACTGAAGCACACCACACAGTTCTGCAAAATTCCAGCTTGGTGGCTCCGTACTTCGAGCAACACAAGAATATTTTACGCTCGGACAACCCGGGGAAGCCTGAATCCTGGATTAGAAAGGCCCACATGGAGACTTCCGGCAGTTGGTTGCGAAAACATTTAATGAATGACAATGATGTTGGAGATCAGCTGTACATGTTGGCCAAGACACCATCTTCGACTATAACGACTTTCCAAGGGTACGAGATAAATGGGAATACATTTTACACCATCGCCCAAGATAAAAAGAGCACCAACCAAAACAGTGGTGTCCGCTTTGATGCAGCAACCGAGAATGGGCAAAAGGTCACATATTATGGTTACATAGAGGAGATATGGGAACTTGACTATGGACCCTCCTTTAAGGTCCCTTTGTTCCGGTGCAAATGGTTCAAGCTAACAGGAGGTGGGGTAAAGGTGGATGAGCAATACGGAATGACAATGGTGGATTTCAACAATCTTGGTTACCTTGACGAACCATTCGTCCTTGCCAAAGATGTCGCTCAGGTTTTTTATTTGAAGGACATGAGTAGCAAACCGAGGAAACGGAAAGATAAGAAAACGATCAGTACATCATGCGATGATCCAAAGCGCCACATTGTTCTTTCAGGGAAAAGAAACATCGTGGGAGTGGAGGACAAGACAGACATGTCAGAAGATTATAATATGTTTGGTGAAATTCCGCCCTTCAAAGTGAACACTGACCCAAGCATTAAGTTAAATGATGAGGATGCTCCATGGATAGGGCACAATCGTAAGCAAGCAGGGACACAAGGGAAGAATTGATGTGTAATAATTTATTGTACCAAACTTTGTTGAATGGATCATGTGAATTAAAACGTACGATGGCGAATCCGCATGATTTGTATTTGGTCGATGAACTGAATGATGTATCAAACCTTTTGTCAAACCTTCAAGGGATCGAGGATGTAGAACAAAACAATCGGTATCGCCATCATACAACCCTGCCGTGGCTACTGAGTGCATATATGCATACCAAATGCACGGCAGGACGTATGATGGCGAATCCGGATGATTTGTATTTGGTCGATGAACTGAATGATGTATCAAACCTTTTGTCAAACCTTCAAGGGATCGAGGATGTAGAACAAAACAATCGATCTGAATTTTTAAAATGAATTAGTTTTATTTTTCTAGATTTTTTGATATATTATTTGTATTTTTAAGATTTTAAAATGAATTAGTTTTATTTTTCTG